>NW_017670665.1:490337-510775 GCF_001879085.1 Nicotiana attenuata | reverse complement strand
ACGGGTTATGTCGGGATTGAAAAGAAAAAAGCTCCTTGGGTTATGCCAGGGAGGTCCACGGGTTATGCCGGGATTGAAAGAAAAAGGCTCCTCGGGTTATGCCAGGGAGGTTCACGGGTTATGCCGGGATTGAAAGAAAAGGCTCCTTGGGTTATGCCAGGGAGGTCCATGGGTTATGTCGGGATTGAAAGAAGAAAAAGGCTCCTTGGGTTATGCCAGGGAGGTCCACGGATTCTTATATTCAGGAGCCCGACNGGGTTATGCTAGGGAGGTCCACGGGTTATGCCGGGATTGAAAGAAAAGGCTCCTTAGGTTATGCCAGGGAGGTCCACGGGTTATGCCGGGATCAAAAGAAAAAAGCTCCTTGAGTTATGCCAGGGAGGTCCACGGGTTATGCCGGGATATCTAGGGAATGGGGCCCTATGCTACCATGATTTTGGATTTTTTTAAGGCATAAAATGCAAGGAAGAATTTGGGGGGAACTTCCCTTTTTGTTCTGTTCCCTGCTGCAAAGCTGTTTCAGCGCTTGCGCATTTCTTTTCCTTTTTGGTTGCACCTGCTTTTTGCACAGTTGCTTGGATTGCACCTGTTTCAAATTTTCAAACAAAGAACAATTGTTAGTTTGAAACGGTGGTTGGTTTTGTGGCCTTGATTGTCTCAATTGCTTGATCTCGGCCCAGTTCCTGTTGAGAACCTCTGCTGCTTGCTGGTTTTGAAGATGAATCTCTTTCTCAAACTGAAAGGCTCAACTTTTGGGATTTCATGACGACTCGCCTGCGTGGGGCTTCGACCCTTTCACTTTATTCTGCCCATAGGACCTTTGTCCTTGACTTTCTTTCCTTCTTAAATAACTTTGATTTCAGAGCATCAACCATCATGGCCAGTCGGGACTGGCTTGATGCACCCGCTGAGGATGGGTACTTTTCTTTAGCTTTCGTTAGGGAGAGCCTTGTAAAGTCAGTCCTGCCACCTTTTCTTTGTATTAGTTTCGGGAACAGAGTTAGACCGAAAGGGATTTCAAGGAAAAAGTAGACAAAAGGCGAGAAAATGAATTTAAAGAGAAGCGTCCCTTTCGGGAAGAAAAGAAGGACTTATCTGGGGTGCATGCAGGCTTCAAATAGACATGACATGCTTCTTGGACTGGATGCCCGACCC
The DNA here is from genome assembly GCF_001879085.1 of Nicotiana attenuata. Taxonomy (NCBI): domain Eukaryota; kingdom Viridiplantae; phylum Streptophyta; class Magnoliopsida; order Solanales; family Solanaceae; genus Nicotiana; species Nicotiana attenuata. The sequence goes on along the minus strand of NW_017670665.1, from coordinate 509,620 downwards.
GCACAAACTTTCCCAACTTCTCATAAACTCATTGACCCGTATTTCAAAACCAGGGAATCTTGCCAGGACTCTTTTCAGTGATGGGAGATGTCTTCTCTTCGGCCGACGGCGCCCTTTGCGGGTTTTCGCCAATCGACCCCTCTCATTTCTCTTCTCACCGTCGCCCGATAGTGCTCTTTACAAGTTTTCACTAAACTGACTCTCTCATTTTCGATTTCTCTACTCACTGTCGCCTTATGGTGCCCGTAGGTTTTCACCGATAAGACTCTCTCATTTTATTTCTCTCAATTTGATTGCATCAGATTCCAACAATGGTGTTTTCCGATTCCAACGCCTTTGCCAATTGATCAGAAGGACTTGGACAAGGTTTGGGTAAAAGAATCTTGATGGATTTACAACTTTGGAACCGTTCTGGTGGGCTCATTGCCGAGCCATTATATCATCTGCCCCGGTTTCACTTTTTGGGGGAATTGGGATTTTGTTTTGGTGTGACTGAACCCCAGAGAGAGACTGCCTACGTATCCTTTCAGAATCAAGTCAGACGTAGTTCAGGGAAACCATTTTGTTTTTTTTCTCTTTTTTTTTCATCATTTTTTCATTTTTTTTAATAGTAACTTTCGGGTTCCAAAGAGGGTAATCAAGGAAGAGTAATCGGCTCAAAGGGTTTGCGAAAGATGGATAGTGTTTGGATAGTAAGAATGAAAGCCTTCGTCATCCCAATTGAACAAAGTCATTGCTGCAGAAAGCCTAGACATAGTACCTTTTGACTGCATCCGCATTCACAGCTGCTTTGGGATCATTTCCTTCGATATCGCCCAGATACAATGCTCCTCTCGGCAATATCTTTCCGATGATGTATGGGCCCTTCCAATTAGGAGCAAATTTTCCTTTTGCTTCCTGGTGATGAGGAAGAATGCGCCTTAACACAAGTTGTCCACTTCAAAGCTCCTGGGTCGCACTTTCTTGTTATAAGCACGAGCCATTCTTTGTTGGTACAACTGCCCGTGATAGACTGCGGCCATCCGCTTTTCATCAATTAAGGTTAGCTGTTCCAGGCGGGTTTTAACCCACTCACTGTCTTCAATTTCAGCTTCAACAATGATTCGGAGGGAAGGGATTTCCACCTCCGCGGGTATCACGGCCTCAGTTCCATAGACCAAAAGGTATGGGGTTGCTCCTACCGATGTGCACACCGTAGTGCGATATCCCAGTAATGCGAAAGGCAACTTTTCATGCCATTGCCTGGAGCTCTGAATCATCTATCTCAAAATCTTCTTGATTTTCTTATTTGCTGGTTCAACGGTACCATTGGCTTTGGGCCGATAAGGAGTAGAGTTCCTATGCGTTATTTTGAATTGTTCGCATATATCTCCCATCAAATGACTATTCAAGTTTGCAGCATTATCTGTGATAATAGTTGCAGGAATGCCTAAACGGCAGATAAGATGGGAGTGCATAAAATCTACCACAGCTTGCTTGGTGACCGATTTGAGAGTGATGGCTTCAACCCACTTCGTGAAGTAGTCAATGGCAACCAGTATGAATCTGTGCCCATTTGAGGCTTTCGGCTCGATCGNAACTATCGAGACTTTGGACTATCCGGACACATACTTCGTGAAATGGTTCATGCATGTTTGTTGCCAGGAGCAACAAGATCAAGTTGGTAAGGATTAACGCTTCATTTCTATTTCTATGGTCGATGATCATAGAAGCCCCTTTACCATTCTGTATAAATGGGCTATTCTATTTGTACAGATAGGGTGGAGGGGCGCATTTAATCCTTGTTTATCTATTAGTTTTCAGTTCTTATCTTCGGCGCGGGGTAGAGCAGTTTGGTAGCTCGCAAGGCTCATAACCTTGAGGTCACGGGTTCAAATCCTGTCTCCGCAACATCTTGTTTTGCCAAACTATTTTAGGGTTGACTCTGTTAACTAGTAATTAATTCCCGCCTTTCGCTTTTTGGGGGTGGAAGGAAAAAGAAAACGTAGGGGAGGGATAGAATCACTACACTATCACGGCCAACTATACCAAATCCTTAATTTAAGGATATATTTAATGCTATTTATGAAATTAAATAATAAATAAATAGTAATAAAATTACTTTATCTTGGATCTTGGGCGGATAGCGGGAATCGAACCCGCATCTTCTCCTTGGCAAAGAGAAATTTTACCATTCGACCATATCCGCATTTTTTTGTTCTTGATACACAATATGTACCCACATATATGATATATAACCGGATCTTTTTTGTGCAGTGCCGGGACACATATTCTCTTCGGAACGATTCCAATTATTTTTTTATTTAATTGTATTCTTTTTATTCAAGAAGTTTGACCCCCCTCTAATTTTTTTGTTTTCTTTATTTGATTTGCGTTTTCTTTGGGGACTTAGATTCCAATTTAATGTGTCTCACAACCGAGAAAAATTAGGGGGGTCATTTTGGTTTTGGGTCTGCGACGAATAGGTTCAAGAGATGAGAGAATTAAGGATACCCACCAGAAAGACTAATCCAATCCATAAGGATGTACCAGAAAATACAACATTTTTGTTACTTGACCAGCCATCAGGAGAAGCAAATACAACGGGTACGCTAATCAATAAGATTAATGAAGTAGCAATTAATGCAAAAACAGCCAATTGGAAAGCAAGAGTCATGCTTTTAATCCTCCAAGCTACCAACAAATGAACTATATACCATTTGATCCCTCTATCAGCCAAAAAATATTAATTGTGATAAAATATGTCATCGAGGGATTTTACTTTATCATGAATCCATTGATTCCATATGACTTATTACTACTCCCCCTTTCGCACTTTATTCGTACATGGAGTGGGGTGGGGGGAAATGGAATTTTATTTTTTATTTCACAAATTGGCATGCTAGATCATATATCTATATACGGATAGATAGATCGACCGGTGGATTCGCACCTGAGATCTTTCTACAGATAGTGGGGGTATCCACCCCTATGGCCATGTTCTATTCGGAGGAATAAAATAAAAATAGTCTTTCGGAGAGATGGCTGAGCGGTTGATAGCCCCGGTCTTGAAAACCGGTATAGTTTTAACAAAGAACTATCGAGGGTTCGAATCCCTCTCTCTCCTTTTTTGCTAATTGAATAGATTTTTTTCTTTAGTGGTTTTGCCCAACCTGCTATCCGAAAGAAAAGGGAATGGCTCGGCTATCCCACCTAGCCAAGCCAGAAAAATAGATTAGATATAAGTTAGATAAAATGAATTGAAAAAAAAAAGAAAAAAGGAATACTTAGGCTGATTCCAAGATGTATGATTGAATCCAAGTGATTTTTACTTCATTCAAGCATTGGATCTCCTGTCTCATCTCAATTAAGAGGGTTCATGGAAAGAACAGGTTCAAAGTCACGATCAATTCCTTTTTCAAATCCTGCTGCAGCTGCACGAGCCCTTCCCGCGTGCCACAAATGACCTACGAAGAAGAAGAATCCTAGAACAAAATGAGAGGTAGCTAACCAACTTCTAGGAGAGACATAATTGACTGCATTGATCTCGGTAGCTACACCACCCACGGAATTTAAAGAACCTAAAGGAGCATGAGTCATATATTCTGCGGAACGCCGTTCCTGCCAAGGTTGTATGTCTTTTTTCAACCTACTCAAGTCTAACCCATTTGGACCCCTTAGAGGCTCTAACCATGGAGCACGCAGATCCCAAAAACGCATAGTTTCTCCTCCAAAAATGACTTCTCCGGTCGGGGAACGCATTAGATATTTACCTAAACCAGTAGGTCCTTGAGCGGATCCCACGTTAGCCCCAAGACGTTGGTCTCTAACTAGAAAAGTAAATGCTTGAGCTTGAGAAGCTTCTGGTCCAGTAGGTCCGTAAAATTCACTAGGATAAGCGGTATTATTGAACCAGACAAAACAACAAGCAATGAAAGACGGCTAAAAGCCCCCTAAAACTACTAAGATAAGTAAAGCCTCTCCAGACCATACAAGTGCGCGTCGAGCCCATGCGAAGGGTTTGGTTAAGATATGCCAGATTCCACCAAGTATACAAATGGAACCTAACCATACATGTCCTCCGATTATATCTTCTAAATCGTCCACACTAACAATCCATCCTTACCCTCCAAAAGGGGATTTTAGTAAATAACCAAATATGATACTCGGGCTAAGGGTCAAGTTGGTAATTTTTCTTACATCTCCCCCTCCCGGAGCCCAGGTATCATATACGCCCCCAAAATAAAGAGCCTTGAATACTAGAAGAAAAGCACCTAGACCTAACAAGATTAAGTGAATACCTAAAATTGTGGTCATTTTATTTCGATCTTTCCAGACATAACCAAAGAAGGGAAAAGATTCTTCAAGTGTCTCAGGTCCCAGAAGTGCATGATAAATGCCGCCAAAGCCCAATACTGCAGAAGAAATTAAATGAAGTACTCCAGATACAAAGTATGGAAAGGTGTCTATAACTTCTCCCCCAGGGCCTACCCCCCAACCTAGAGTAGCTAAGCACCTCAGCGGTGCTTGAGCCCTCTCCTGTCTGAACCATGTGGGTTTCATATAGTATCTTTCTCATTGCCCCACATATTTCTTCAATATCTTCGGCCGTAAAGGCCTCATCATCCTTTTCTTCATTGTACTTTGGCTTGACAAAGGTCTCGTACAGATGTGGCAGTGGTTGAGGCAAAACCCATCCATCATTCTTCCTGTCGTCCGCCCATTTTATATCATCAGGAGTAGGTTGGAAGCCTACCCCGAAAAACTTCTCAGTGGCGGGCAGGGTAACTGGTTCAGATATTCCTTGCAGGGATTTCCCAAGTCCTTTCCCTAGTTTGAAGCCCTGTCGGATCATTTCTTTAGCCACCATGATTGAGGCATTAGAAAGGAAGGGTTGAGGGCAAGGGTTTCCTTCTTCATACTGGTCTGCCACCACAACTTCAAAGGCCTGATAAACTATGTGCTCGCTTCCTTCTCTTGCTTCGAGGCATGGAACTGATGGGTCGCGATAAATGGATTGTTCATCTTCCCCGTGGACTATGATTTCTTGATCCTCATGCTCAAATTTTACCATTTGATGAAGAGTGGAGGGTACAACCCCTGCTGCATGGATCCATGGCCTCCCAAAAGAAAGTTGTAGGATGTGTCCATGTCTAGTACCTGGAAGGTCACTTCAAAGTCGACTGGTCCGATGGTCAGAATTAGATCGATCTCTCCAATCGTATCCCTTTTGATACCATCGAAGGCTCGTATGCAGACATTGTTGGGACGATCCTTCCAATCCCAATTTCCATACGCTGTAGTGTTGAGAGTGGGCAGATGTCCACCCCAGAACCTCCACCCACCATAACCCTTTTCACGTAGTATCCTTCAATCTTGACAGTTATGTGCAGGGCTTTGTTATGTGCAGCGCCTTCCGGAGTCAAGTCATTTTTGCTGAATGAAATCTGGTTGATAGCGAAAAATCTTTCCGCCATTCTTTCTAATTGCTCTACAGAGGTCTCAGCTGGCACGTATGCCTCATTGAGGGTCTTGATTAGTACCTTCTGGTGTTCGGGGGATTTCATCAACAAAGATAGCAAGGAGACTTGTTCAGGGAACTTTCGAAGCTGGTCAACCACTTCATAATCCGCCATCTTCATTTTTTGAAAGAAAGCTTCCGCCTCTTTGGCACTCACGGGCTTTTTAGCTGGGAAGCGTTTCCTGGTGGCTTTGTTCACCTCTTCCGAATTGGAGTACTTTTCCACAGGGTAATTTTCTTGAACCTCTCCTGAGATTTCCTTGCCCTTATACGTCACCACTGTTTTACGGTAGTTCCAAGGCACCGTGGAAGGATCTGTCATGGGCTTCTGTGGCGCGCGGCCAATAACCACGGGCTCACTCAGCCTTGGTGGATTAACTGGCCCTCGCACCACATAAGCTCCCTTGGGCACGTACATTTGGGTTTCCTTGTTCAGTTCAAACCTCCTGGGAGGACTCAAAGTCATCTGCTTTTCATTGCGGCCTCGAGGGACATAGAGAACATCATCTTTGGTGGGCGTTGCCCCAATTCCCGCTTCAACTTTCTTTTCTGATTTTGAATGGGTGGCTTTGTTTTTTTTCTCCCCTTTGTCTTGCTTCGGGACCGCTTTTGGTTTTATCTCTGCGTCAGCAATGGCAATGATAGCTTTCAATGCCGGGTCAAATTCCTTATCCTCACAAATCATTTCGATTACTGGCCCGTTGTTGTGGGCTGCCAGCGGGTTATTAGTCATATTGGGGACATCCTCATCCCTTAGCACTATCTTTCCCTGTTGTATCAAGTCCTCCACGGCTCTTTTCAAAGTCCAACAGTTTTCTGTATCATGCCCCTCAGCTCCTGAGTGATAAGCGCACCGGATGCCCCGTTATAGGAGGGTGATTCTGGGTTTTGCCTGTTTGGAGGTACGGGCTGCAGCAGACCCATTTGAATAAGCTTTGGAAACATACTGGAGTAGGGTTTGTGAGCACGTGATTTTTGCCTCGCTTGAATTATTCCTATAAAATTCATAAAATTAGGATTTTTCCGTTTATTATTTGATTTTTAGAATTTAATTGCATGATTTTGTGTTTGTGTGCATTTTACTTGATATAATTACATAAAAAAATATAAAAATAGCACATTTGCATTTAGGATCCCATTTTTATATTTTTAGGTTTACTAGTTACTTAACATTACAAGAAAATGAAAGAAAATAACCAAAAATAGTCCCTTTTTATATTTTTACTTTTAATTTTGATTTTTCCTTAGTTTTCTCTTAAATTAGGATTTAGTTAATTTTTAAAATTAATTAGTTTAATTCTAGAGTTAAAATCAGGTCTTTGCTCATTTTAATTTTGTACTTAAACAAAAATTAAAAAAAAAAAGAAAGAAAAAAATAAAGAGAGAAAAACAAACAAAAGAATAAAGAAGGGTTAATTAAAATGAAAACAGGCTGGCCTGATTTCTTAAGCATTGGGCCATCTTTTAAACAAATTCCAGCCCAGACCAAATTTGTCCCACACCAGGCCAAACCCAATACCCGGTCCAGTCTTTGTTATATCAAAACGGCACCGTTCAGTACCATCTAATCACGATCGTTGGATCTCATCAATCCAACGGTCCGGAATTAACTAGGTTTAGGGTATTTAAATGTCGGAAGCCCCCCTACCCCCAAATCATCGTCTCATACACCCCAAATATACACTACCGTTCCTCCACCGTCCGCCGGCGTCCGCCGACGGCCGGAAATCGCCTCCGCCGGCGGCAGGTCTCCAAATACTCCCAAAAATACACCATAGCTGCTCCTCATCCTCCTCATTACGAATCCAGACTCACTTTTCCTCAAATCCCCTCCAAACCCCTCGAATAACCAAAATAGTGGTCGCCGCCTCCGCCGTACACGGCGGCGCCACCTCCAAACTTCCCCAAAATCATACCCTAGGGTCTCCTCACCTTCTTCTTCCCAAATCCCAAACCAATTTCCCTCAAATCCAACCACAATCCCTCGAATTTTAGATCTAGGGTTTGGTTTATGACTGGTTTGAGTTTCAAAAGATGACCAATGTTCGAATTGGTTCAAATAATGCTATGTGTTTGTTCTTAGCAAGAACAAGCACATAATACTATTTGGGGACCAAGTTCAAAGTCAGTCAGGTTAGGCCAGAATCAGTAAGTCTTTTTTCTTGTTATCTCTTTTACTGTTTTGCTTATTTTTTTTAGCTTTTGTGTTCTTATTGATTTTTCTCCAGTATATAATTTAGGGAATTTCAGTCTGCTCCTTGATCTTTTCTGTTTATTTTTGTCTGTTCTTAAAATTTGCTTTTTAGTTTTGATTTTTCTGTTTATTTTTTAGTTTTCTTAGAATTAATGTTGATTCAGTTTGATTCATATTTTGAGTGTTGATTTTTCGATGCATGATTCAGTGATTCAATATGTGTTTAATTCTGTTTGTCTCCATAGATTCCTGTCTAATTGATAATGGCCTGTAGTTGGCTAATTTGAACCATTAGGGATTAATTTAGGATAAAAATTAGATTCAGTGTAATTTTTGAAAGTTTTTGATAATCGAAATGTTGTTGATTACTGCTGAAAATGCTAGGACCTTTGGTTAATCAACCATGGTCACTTCTTGACCAAGGTAAGAGGGCTGGAGGTTAGTATAACTAGGTAATGTAATTCAGGGGTAAGGGCAGGGTTAGTATAGGTATTTCAAAATAGAGAATAGTGCAGTAATTGGAATTGGAAACCACTAAAACCTTCTAGATGGGGTCCTAATTTGAAATTCAGGAAGTTGGTAGTGTTACATGGCTAACAAGCCAATAACTAAAGGACTAAATAGCTAAAATCTGAAAATAAAAGGGGGACTTAAAACGTAAAAGGAAAATCTAATGCTGCCCTAATTTTGCCTATAAAAAGGCATACCCCTTGCCTTGTTTGACAAGTTTTAAAAATCTGAAAAGTCTGAAGAGGGAAAAATCTGAGAAGTTTAGAAGTTTATAGATCTAAACAAATTCAAAAAAAGTTAGAGAGAGTTACGGATTTCAAAAATTCAAAGTGTTAGAGCTTAGAGAAATCAGAAATCTTAAGTTCCAGTTGCTGAATTAACATCTCAGCTTATATAAGGTTGAAAATGCCTTGAATAGTCCTTGTGTTTTGGTAGTTTGAAGTTTCAGAAGCTCCCGGGTTAATTGCTGAGTTTCAATTTGGTCATTCAAGCTGTTTTTTTTTTTGTTGTTTACTGGTGTTATTCGCATTGAAACTATTTCCTGGACTGCATGATACCATTTTCTGGGCTTGAAATTGNAAAACCAGTTTACAGCAGTACTAGAAGAGAATCCTAAAACTACTGAAAAAAATTCAAAAAAAAAATAAATTCAAATCCTAGAACTTAGAGAAATACAGAAAAAAATCCAAAAAAAAGACCAAATTCAAAATCAAATTCTTAGAGTGATCCTAAATTCCATTTGTTGAGTTAGCATTCCAGCTTATATAAGGTTGAAAATAGTTTGAACATTCCTGGTGTTTTGGTCGCTGAAGCTTTAGAAGTTCCTGGGTTTAATTCGAGTCTATTTTGGTTCATTCAAGTCTATTTTTGGTTATTTGTTGATGCTTTTCCTCTGCAATTCACTCCTGGGCTGCTGTGATACTATTTTGGGTTTAAAATTGATCTTGTTGCTGCTGTGTGCTGCTGAGTTACTCTGCTGATCTTCATTTGTTTCCTTTGTTTCAATCTCCAGGTATACTCTTAAGCTCACAATTGAGGATTTCTCTCTACATATGTAAAGGATCTGAAATTCGTGCTGAATGAAGAGGATATTGGAACTAAAGTGTTTTGATTTTATTGCTGTTTGTATTTCTCACATTCCTGAATTAGAATTAGCATGATACATGTTGATTTAGGCTTTGTACATTGAATTTGAGGTGTATAAAAGGACTGTGTACTGGACTGTTATATGGAAACATTCAGCACTTAAGTTCATGTTAATTTAGTTGAGTTGAAAGCTTCAGTAGCTATTTTCAGGTTCCAATCCATGAATAGGTTCTATAAAGTTGTAATAATTAAAGTTTAATTGCGATTAAAATTCAGGGGTAGGTATGCTAGTGCATCAGTTTATAAACAAGTGAAAGTGCATGAGATTTGAAGTTAAAATCAGCATGTAATTTGGTTTGATTAGGAGTTGAATTATTTCATTTTTACTGAAATGGCTAAGTCTAATTATATCTTAAATTCAGTGTTAGTTATGTTTGAATTAGATCGTGAGCAGTACCTGTTGTTCGGCTGTTTTAAAAAATGTTTCAGTTGCTTTAAATAGTTCTAGTGGTATTAAACACAGATTCTGAGCAGTTTAGTTGATTTAATTATTCTAATTGGTCCTGGTAGTTTTAAATATTTGTAGTTGTTCTCAATTGTTTCATTTCATTAATTTCGAATTTAAAAGAAGTTAAAACACAATTCAAATTCACTTTCATACTTGTTGGCTGCCCAGATGTTGAAATGGGCCTGTCTAGAGGCCCAAACTACCGATCAGCTTTACAGCTGAAGCGTTTATACGCAGGTAGCCTCAGAATTCCAAACGATAAATGTTGGGCCTTTGTTCAGGCCCAATTGTGTCACCTTAGTCTTGTACTTAGTTACTAGAATTTAAATTCACAGCCCATATCTAGTTCTTATGACCTTAGCCAATTAGTCATAGCCTTAGAATAATTTTAAGAAGACCACCTTAGAAATATAATAGTCCTTGGCCCTTCAAGTTTAGTTTAATATCCTTTAAAAATGAAAATGAGGTGCGCCGCGCCAAATAAAAATCATAAACTGTGTGGCCCTCTTTAATTACTCACATTAAAATACTTAGAAATCGGGACGTGCCATTTAGCGAATTTTCATGGCCTCCCGCAAAGTTAATAACACGTTAGCCGCTTTAGGCGCGCATTTTAATAAATCTACTTTCCTAAAGTCGGGTGCGCATTTATGTGACCCAAATCCAAGTCCCAACGATGTTAAAATATATCAAAAACCACGGGTGCATTTATGTGACGTGGTTCAAGATATGTTTTAATAACGTTGCAATTCTCCTTAAAATTAAATAAAAGCGATAAATATTTTAAAATTGCACTATAGGTTGAAACATGTGTTAAAATCGGGTAATAGGTCAATTATGATAGTTTAAGCGACCGTGCTAGAACCACGGAATCCGGGGGTGCCTAACACCTTCCCCCGGGTTAACAGAATTCCTTACTCAAGAATTTCTAGTTCGCAGACTTCACTTGGAAAGTCGAAATTTCCTCGATTTGGGATTCAAAATAAACCGGTGACTTGGGACACCAAAAGCCAAACCTATCCCAAGTGGCGACTCTGAATAAATAAATAATCCCATTTCGAATAACGTCACTTTAATTGGAAAAACTCCCTTATACACTACCCTTCAGGGTGGTGTAATAAAAAAGGAGGTGTGACAGCTCTGGCGACTCTACTGGGGATACAAACCCAGAACTTCGGTTCAGGGTTTAAGAATTCGAGCTTAGAATAGCTGTTATGATTGGCTTTATTTATTATCTGATTTTCCTACATGTTTCATGCTAAATGTGCTAAATGCTTTACCGTTTTGATATTATCTGAATTGTATTTATAAAACTGTTACGAAACCCTTCTCTTCTCATCTTCGGGGAGTGCTCGCTGGTCGAGACTCCCTATTCTGTTAGTGTCATACCTTAAAGTAAGAAAGAGGCCGGACAAGTTACTAAGCCGGATGGCCTTTTGGTTCACGGTACGTAGCCCCCTCCTCGACTCGAGTTGTCCGCTCGGGTACACAGTCTAGAACATATACCCAGGTCTTGCACCTAGAAGAACTCAACCTCATGCCGAATCCCTAGTAGGAACGCTTATTTGCATCACGTGCATTTGACTTAGGGGACTCAACACAGGGGTTGGGTCCGTGTAGGACAGGTGACCTGAAATGAAAAGACCATCCTGATGCATCTTACGTGCTACTTGTGCATTTATTTGTTTCGGCTTGCATGTTGACCGGCTTCTAGAATAGGGACAGAAAAATCAAAAAAGAAAAAAAGAGAAGAGGGAAGAGAAAGAAAGAAAAACCAAGAGTGAGAGGTAGGTATTTTTAGAAAATTCTAAAACCCTGCAGAATTTTGGAGAAAATAAAAGAAAAAGGAAAATTTTGTTTTCAAAAATAGTTGGTTTTGTCAAATCTGACCGAACTACGTGGGTCTGATTCTCACCGGATGTAAGATACGTAGGCAAACCTCATCGGTTCCGACCTCAATTTTTAAAAAATCCAAAAATATTTTCTTTTAGTTCCTTCTTTAGAAATCTTTCCTTAGAAAATTCAAAAAAAAAAGTTTTTAAAATAAAAAATAGTTTCCTTCTTTCTGAAGTCTTTCATATGGAAAAAGAAATAAAAAAGAAAAATCAAAAGGAATAAAAATCCAAAATACGGGTTCCCTTTATTTTGAAGTATTTTTTTCAAAGAAATAAAAAAAAACAATCCAAAAAAAAAAACTTTCTTCTCCTTCTTTAAAAGTATTTCTTTCGTAAATTTTAACAAATTTTTTTTTTTTCAAAAATTGAAGTCCAAAAATTATTTTTGCTTTTCTTTAGAAGTACTTTTGTAAATAAACAAAAGCTCAGAAATTCAAAATATTTTCTTAAAAGTCCCTCTTCGAGAATTAAGAGGAAACTTCCAAAATCCAAAAATATTTTCTTTCTTCTTTAGAAAAAGAGAAAACGAATGAAAATTCGAACAAAAATATTTTCTTTTTACTTTTAAAATTCCCAAAGTTCAAATCAAAAGCAAATGAATTTTTAGAAGTCTTTCATTCAAAAACAAAACAAAATCAAAATCAAAAATCCAAAAAAAAAATTCCCTGTCTTCTTTTAAAGCATTTTTTTAGAAATTCCAAAAAAAAAAAAAAATTCAAAGATCAAAAATATTTTTCTTTTGCCTTACATCTTTCATGGTCTGAGTTTTATAAAAAGAAAAAAAAAGAGTTTAGTTTACTCAATTCCCAATCATCCCGAACTACGCCAGATGTGATTCATGCGGGGTCATGATACGTAGGCAACCCCCATCGGATTCGATCACAGCCATAAAATAAATTGAGTGAAAAATAAACTGAAAAAAAATTGAGTGAAAAAAGAAAGAGAAAGTGAAAAAAGAAAAGAGAGGCAACGAGAAAAAATGAGAGAAAAGGGCAAAAGGAAAGAATAAGTAAAGCCGGGATAACGCATGCAACCGTTGCAAAACATATAGAAACACATTTAACTGTATAGGTGCATCACAACCCAACGTGCGATTATCTATCTGTTATTTGCCTCAAACTAACCATTTGCTGTTGTCACCTCGAGTCCAGATTTTATAGAAACGGTGGTTGGTTTTTCGTGGTAAACTGGCATCACATCCGTACTTTACTAGATCAAAGGGGAGCATAGAAATGTCTTCGGAAATGACCTTGCCAGCAATTCCCATCCCAGAAGATAGCCTAGTCTCGGGCATCCCGGCCTCAGAGTCTGCAGCGGCTGAAGAGAAAAGGATCTTACGTCTTAAGGTCATGGAGATGTGGGATGCATGGACTAATGGAAGGGACCCTCCAAGTGCCAACCCCGGATTCCCCGAGTTATTTCCTAGAACAGGGGGTACTTCTAATATCCCCATCAGCCACCCGAATACCCCATTGGGACAGCCCACCATGTCGGCTCATTTTGTAGGAACACCTTCTGAGGTCCGTCTCCAGGTGTTCACATCAGGAGTAGCCCCCAATATCTTTACCGCTCCACCATGCTCGGCCACCATACAGCCTTCACTGCCTAGGCCTATTTTTGATCCTTCGGCCTTTACTTTTCAAAATCCTATTTTTCAAGTGGAGCCTCCTCAGTACCCCACATATACTTACCCGAAGCCACCTCCATATGAGTTCACAACGGGACAGGAAAAGACTCCCAAAGCTCCCGAACAGGATGAAATGGCAAAAAGGATGAGAAGCCTGGAACAGAGCCTAAAAAACATGCAGGGTTTGAGTGGGCAGAAGAGTGTGTCGTATACTGATCTGTGCATGTTCCCTCACGTGCATTTGCCTATGGGGTTCAAGACTCCGAAGTTCGAAAAATACGATGGGCATGGTGATCCCATTGCTCACCTTAAGAAATACTGCAATCAATTGCGTGGGGCTGGAGGAAAAGAAGAATTGCTCATGGCTTACTTTGGGGAAAGCTTGGTGGGTATTGCCTCCGAGTGGTATATGGATCAAGATATCTCTCGATGGCACATCTGGGACGACCTCGCGAGAGACTTTGTTAGACAGTTCCAGTACAATATAGACATTGCTCCAGACCGGAGCTCGTTGGCAAATCTGAAAAAGAAGTCCTCGGAGAGCTTTCGGGAATATGCAATCAAATGGCGTGAGCAGGCATCGAGAGTAAAGCCTCCAATGGACGAAGTCAAAATGGTCACAGTGTTCCTTCAAGCTCAGGAAACTAATTATTTCCAAAATACGATGTCAGCCATGGGTAAACCGTTCGCAGAAGCTATTAAAATTGGTGAAATGGTGGAAAATGGATTGAAGACGGGTAGAATTTTGAGCCAGTCCGCTATCAGAGCAACCTCCCAAGCCATTCAAGGCGGGTCTGGAGGAGTAGTAAAAGGAAAGAAGAAAGAAGAAACGGCTATGGCAGCATCGGGTGCAAGAAGACACCGCGCTCATAGACCCATGTTCTCGGAAAGAACCCCTCAACATTGCTACCCTCACCATGACATGGCTTATTCTCCTCAACTGTATGCGGTCATGAATGCTCAACCTTTTGTACGGCCGCAGCAATATGCCAATAGAAACCAAGCTCCATTTCCAAGAAATCAGCCTCCTCACCAAAACCACTACAATCCCCGTCCTCCACAGAATAACTTTCCCCCTCGTGAGCCACCCAGGAGTCCAAATTTTACACCAATCGGTGAACCCTACTCCAGTCTGTTTCCGAAGCTTGTTCAAATGGGTCTGCTGCAGCCCATACCTCCAAACATGCAAAACCCAGAATCACCTTCCTATCAGTGGGGTGTCCGATGCGCTTATCACTCAGGAGCTGAGGGGCATGATACAGAAAACTATTGGACTTTGAAAAGAGCCGTGGAAGACTTGATAAAACAAGGAAAGATAGTGCTAAGGGATGAGGATGTCCCCAACGTGACGAATAACCCACTGCCAGCCCACAATAATGGGCCAGTAATTGGAATGATCTGTGAAGATAGGGAATTTGATCCGGCACTAAAAGCCATAATTGCCATTGCCGATGCGGAGAGAAAGCCAAAAATAGCCCCGAAGCAAGATAAAGGGGAAAAGAAGAACAAAGTCACCAAGTCAGAACCAGAAAAGAAAGTTGAAACAGGAACGGGGGCAATGCCTCCCAAAGACAGTGTTCTTTTGTTCCACGAGGCCGCAAAGAAAAACAGTTGATTTTGAGTCCTCCAAAGAGATTTGAACTGAAAAAGGGAGCGCAGATGTACGTACCCAAGGGAGCCTATGTGGTGCGGGGGATAATTAAACCATCAAGGCTGGATGAGCCCGTGGTTATTGGACGCGCACCACAGAAGCCTATGACCAATCCTGCCGCGGTGCCTTGGAATTACCATAAAACAGTGGTTACATATAAGGGTAAAGAGATCTTGGGAGAGCTTCCAGAAAATTCCCCCGTTGAGAAGTATCCAACATAGAAGAAGTAAACAATGCCACTCGAAAGCGTTTCCCATCCAAGAAACCGGTAAGTGCCGAGGAAGCGGAAGCTTTCTTTTAGAAAATGAAGGTGGCCGACTATGAGGTCGTTGATCAATTGCGAAAGTATCCTGAACAAGAATCCTTGCTATCATTGCTGATGAAATCCCCTGAGCACCAAAAGGTTTTAATGAAGACCCTGAATGAACCATACGTGCCTGCTGAAACTTCGGTGGAACAGTTGGAAAGAATGGCAGAAAGATTTTTCTCCGTCAATCAGATTTCATTCAGCAAAAACGACTTGCCTCCAGAAGGAGCCGCTCACAACAAAGCCTTGCACTTAACCATCAAATGTGAGGGATATTATGTGAAGAGGGTCATGGTAGACGGAGGTTCTAGGGTGGACATTGCCCACTCTCCACACTACAGCGTATGGAAATCGGAACTGGAAGGATTCGTCCCAACAATGTCTGTGTGAGAGCCTTTGACGGTATCAAAAGAGACACCATTGGAGAAATTGACCTAATCTTGACCATTGGCTCGGTGGACTTCGAGGTGACTTTCCAAGTGCTAGACATGGACACGTCCTACAATTTTCTTCTGGGAAGGCCTTGGATCCATGCTGCAGGAGTTGTACCCTATACCCTCCATCAAATGGTGAAATTTGAACACGAGGATCAGGAGATCGTGGTTCACAGAGAGGATGAACAGTCAATCTATCGGGACCCATCTGTCCCATGCCTAGAAGCGAGGGAAGGCAGTGAACACATAGTTTACCAAGCATTCGAAATTGTGGTGGCGGACCAGCATGAAGAAGGAAACCCGTGTCCCCAACCCTTCCTATCCAATGCCTCGATTATGGTGGCCAAAGAAATGATCCGACATGGCTTCAAACCAGGGAAGGGACTTGGAAAATCCCTGCAAGGAATAGCTGATCCGGTTACCCTGCCAACAACTGAAAAGTTCTTCGGGATAGGTTTTCACCCCACCCCAGATGATGTAGAGTGGGTGGATGAGAGAAAGAAGGAGGGATGGGTCTTGCCACATCTGTACGAGACCTTTGTTAAGCCAATACAATGAAGAAGAAGACGATGAGGCCTTTACGACCGAAGAGATTGAAGAGATATGTGGGGCAATGAGGAAGATACTATATGAAACCCACATGGTCCAGGCAGGGGAGGGCTCAAGCACCGCCGAGGTGCTGTATATGGGACCAAACGCCAAGCTGCAGAATTGGAAGGCTACGCCATTCCCAATCAGGCGGGAGTCCCGGTAGACCTGTCCTGCCACTTTTTCTGCATCGCGAGTTACTCTAGGGTGTAACTCGGGTGTTTTCTTTAGTTTCTTGTCTTTTACTTTCCAAATGCAAACCCTGTTATCTTCAAATTCCAAGAAATGAAATCAATATTTCATCGTTCATCTCCCTTTATTCTTTCTGATTTCGCTATTCTTCTCTTTTACTTTTTCTTTCAGTTTTAATAAATGCGGCTTTAAATAACATGACATGCTTGCAGACTTCATGACCAGATCCAAACACGCTGTCTAACTGTGAAATAATGAACCAAGAACCGAATATGATGAAGAAGAGGCTTTTAGGGAAATAAATCGAGAATTGGAACAATTTGAGAATAAACCTAAAGCCAATGTCGCCGTCAAAGCAGCCAACAAGAACATCAAAAAGATTTTGAGAAAGATGATTTAGAGCTCCAGACAATGGCATGAAAAGTTGCCTTTTGCATTACTGGGATATCGCACCACGGTGCGCACATCGGTAGGAGCAACCCCATACCTGTTGGTTTATGGAACTGAGGCTGTTATACCCGCAGAGGTAGAAATCCCTTCGCTCCGGATAATCGTTGAAGCAGAGATTGAGGACAGTGAATGGGTGAAGACTCGTCTAAAACAGTTGACCTTAATTGATGAAAAGTGGATGGCTGCAGTCTGCCACAGGCAGTTGTACACAAAGAATGGCTCGTGCTTATAACAAGAAAGTGCGCCCCAAGAATTTTGAAGTGGGACAACGTGTGTTAAGGCACATTCTCCCTCATCATCAGGAAGCAAAAGGAAAATTTGCTCATAACTGAAAGGGTCTATACATCATCAGAAAGGTATTGCCGAGAGGAGCATTGTATCTGGGTGATATCGAAGGAAATGATCCTGAAGCAGCTGTGAATGCGGATGCAGTAAAAAGGTACTATGTCTAGGCTTTCTGCGGTGACGACTTTGTTCAATTGAGATGACGAAGGCTTTCCTTCTCGCTACCTGAACACTACCAACCCTTTGCGAACCCATTTGACCGGTTACTCTTCTTTATTTGCCCTCTTTGGAACCTGAAAGTACTATTGAAAAGAAACAAAAATGATAAAAAATGAAAGAAAATGATGGAAAAAAAAGAAGAAAAACAAAAGAAAGGAAAAGAAAACAAAACAAAAACAAAAACAACCAAAAACAAATGTTTCCCTGAACTACGTCTGACTTGATTCCGAAAGGATACGTAGGAAGCCTCTCTCTGGGGTTCAGTCACACCAAAACAAAAATCCCATATTCCCCCCAAAAAATGAAACTGGGGCAGATGATATAAAGGCTCGGCAATGAGCCCACCAAAACGGTTCCAAAGTTGTAATTCCATCCAAGATTCTTTTTACCCAAAAACCTTGTCCAAGTCCCTCCGATCAATTGGCAAAGGCGTAGGAATTGAAAACATCAATGTTGGAATCTGATGCAATCAAATTGAGAGAAATAAAATGAGAGAGTCTTATCGCTGAAAACCTACGGGCACCATAAGGCGACGGTGAGTAGAGAAATTGAAGATGAGAGAGTCTGCTTAGTGAAAACTCGTAAAGAGCACTATCGGGCGACGGTGAGAAGAGAAATGAGAGAGGTCGATTGGTGAAAACCCGCAAAGGGCGCCGTCGTCCGAACAGAAGACATCTCCCACAATTGAAAGAGTCCTGGCAAGATTCCCTGGATCTGAAACACGGGTCAATGAGTTTATGAGAAGTTTGGAAAGGTTGCGCGGTTCGGACATCCAGTCCAAGAAGCATGTCGTGTCTATTTGAAGCCTGCATGAACCCCAGATAAGTCCTTCTTTTCTCCCCGAAAGGGACGCTTCTCTTTAAATTCATCTTCTTGCTTTTTGTTTCCCTTTCGGTCTAACTCTGTTCCCGAAACTAATACAAAGAAAAGGTGGCAGAACTGGTTTTACAAGTCTCTCCTTAACAAAAGCTAAAGAAAAGTACCCAGCCTCAGCGGGTGCATCAAGCCAATCCCGACTAGCCATGGCGGCCGATTCTTCAAAATCAAAACTCTTGGAAGGAGAAAATCAAATTGAAGTGCCTATAAAGGCAAATGAAGCTGAAAAGGTTGAGTCCCACATGGCTAACCGTCTCGGCAAAGGTTTGAAAAGCCAAGGTGCCCAAATGCTCTGAAATTGAAGTTGGAAGAAAGAAGTCAAAAATGAAAGGCCTACGAAAGCAAAATAAAGTTGGAGAAGGTTAAGTCCCGCGCGACTAGCCATTACAGCAAAGTTTGAGGAGCCAAAAGTTCCCCAATGTTTCGAAGAAAAGAAAAGAAAAGAAAAGAAAAGAAAAAGAAAAAGAGAATCAGAAAGGAAAGGCCTACGAAGGCGAAATAAAATTGAAAGTTGAGTTCACCGACCGACAATCATGGCAAAGTCTGGAAAAATCAGAGGTTCTCCAGGGCCTGAAATGAATCGATCCTCAGGGAGCAAATAGTTGCAGTTGAGATCTTCATCAAAGAAGTTGGGCCGGGATCAAGTGATCAAAAACAATCAAGGCCACAAAACCAACCACCGTTTCAAACTAACAATTGTTCTTTGTTTGAAAATTTGAAACAGGTGTAATCCAAAGCAACCGTGCAAAAAGCAGGTGCAACCAAAAAGGGAAAGAAAGGCACAAATGCTGGAACAGCTTGCAGTGGGGAACCAACCAAAAGGGAAGTTCCCCCCCCCCCCCCCCAAGGAGAGATCTAGGTAAACTGGGAAGGAAATATATATATATATATATATATATATATAATATATATATATATATTATATATATATATATATATATATTTATATATATATACTATG
>NW_017670665.1:474926-487907 GCF_001879085.1 Nicotiana attenuata | reverse complement strand
TCCAAACGATCCCCTACGCCCCCTTTCCGTCGTCTCTCACACCCCCAGCACATAAACCCTAACGCCACCGTCCCCCGCCGTAAGCCGCCCGCCGGAAATCGCCTCCGCCGGCGGCGATGGTCCAAATGCCCCCAAAATTACACCATACCTTCCCCTTCACCTCTCCTTTCCAAATCTAAACCCCATTTCCCTCAAATCCCACTCGAATAGTTCAAATAAGCAAAACCCTAGCGCCGCCTCCGCCGTGTCCGGCGGCGCCGCCTCCAAACCCCACCAAAATCACACCCTATGGCCTCCTCACCCTCCTCTTTCTAAATCTACAACCGATAACCTTCAAATCTTACCCAAAACCCTCGGAGTTTAGATCAAAACCGGACCAGAACCCTAGTTTCTCAAGGATTGGGGGTTAGTGATTTCTGGGATATAATAGCCCTTAATCATGTGTTTTCTCATGAAAACACATGATTAAGGATGGTTGTAGTCCAAATATTTCCAAGAAGCTGGTCATAGTTCGAGTTCAAGTCGAGCTTTCTTTAGGTATTTCTTCTCATACATCTTTGCGGTAGTTCTTTTGTGATTTTATTTTTTGTTTTATTTTGTTACTTTCATTCAGTATTCTCTTCTGTTATTTTTTTTTGTGCCTGATTTGAATCAATAGTTATAGGGTTCTAATTTTTGTTTTAGATTGTAATCACATGGTTTAATTTTGTTTTTGTCATTTGCTTTTGTTTGTGTGATTTTATTGTTTTACATGATTTAGTTGTTTCCGTTTATTATTTTAATTGTTTGTTTTTAACTGTTCGCTTATTGTTTCTACTAGTTAATAATAAAATTAGTTTTAGGACTTACATTAATTAGATTTGGTTTAGTTCAGGTATTTTTCTTAGTTTGAGTTCAGTTCTTTTGCCTTTTGTTAAGAATTCTGATTAGTAAATAAGGATTTGGGCTCTTTTTGAAATCAGTAAATCATTTGAATTGGGTCGACCCAGATTCTTAGTTGGTAGATTTAGGTAAAATTCAGGGACACTAAGGGTATATTGGGTAGTTCAATTAGGGAATCCCTGCAATAACTGAAATAGAACCCCCTAGAACCTTCTAGATGGGGGTTCTAATTAAAATTTCAGAAACTTAGTATAATAACTTGGGCAATAAGTCATGAATTGAAGGACTAAGTAGCTAAAAACTGAAATTAGATAAGGGACTAAGGGTGTAAAAGAAAATCTAAATGTTCCCCTAGCCTTTGCCTATAAAATGGGCAATCCCTTGCCTTGCAATAGAAGTTTTAGAGAGCTACAGATCTGAAATTCAAAAGTTTTTAGAAGTTTTAGAAATCTGAAAGGTTTTGAGAGGGAAAAATCAGAGAAGTTTAGAAGGTTTTTAGATCTGAAAATTCAAAAACCAGTTTCAGCAGTCTAGAGAGATCCTAAAACTCTGAAAAATTCAAAAAAAGAAAATTCAAATCCTAGAACTTAGAGAAATCAGAAAAATCCAAAAAAATGACAATTCAAATTCAAATTCTTAGAGTGATCCTAAATTCTATTTGTTGAGTTAGCATTCCAGCTTATATAAGGTTGAAAATAGTTTGAACATTCCTGGTGTTTTGGTCGCTGAAGCTTCAGAAGTTCCTGGGTTTATTTCGAGTCTATTTTGGTTCATTCAAGTCTATTTTTGGTTATTTGTTGATGCTTTTCCTCTACAATTCACTCCTGGGCTGTTGTGATACTATTTTGGGTTTAAAATTGATCTTGTTGCTGCTGAGTTACCCTACTGATCTTCATTTGTTTCCTTTGTTTCAATCTCCAGGTATACTCTTAAGCTCACAATTGAGGATTTCTCTCTACATATGTAAAGGATCTGAAATTCGTGTTGAATAAAGAGGATATTGGAACTAAAGTGTTTTGATTTTATTGCTGTTTGTATTTCTCACATTCTTGAATTAGAATTAGCATGATACATGTTGATTTAGGCTTTGTACATTGAATTTGAGGTGTATAAAAGGACTGTGTACTGGACTGTTATGTGAAAACATTCAACACTTAAGTTCATGTTAATTTAGTTGAGTTGAAAGCTTCAGTAGCTATTTTCAGGTTCCAATCCATGAATAGGTTTTATAAAGTTGTAATAATTAAAGTTTAATTGCGGTTAAAATTTAGGGGTAGATATGCTAGTACATCAGTTTATAAACAAGTGAATGTGCATGAGATTTGAAGTTAAAATCAGCATGTAATTTGGTTTGATTAGGAGTTGAATTATTTCATTTTTACTGAAACGGCTAAGTCTAATTATATCTTAAATTCAGTGTTAGTTATGTTGGAATTAGATCGTGAGCAGTACCCCTTGTTCAGTTGTTTTTAAAAATGTTTCAGTTGTTTTAAATAGTTCTAGTGGTATTAAACACAGATTCTGAGCAGTTTAGTTGTTAATTGTTCTAGTTGGTCTTGGTTGTTTTAAATATTTGTAGTTGTTCTCAATTGTTTCATTTCCTTAATTTCGAATTTAAAAGAAGTTAAACACAATCCAAATTCACTTTCATACTTGTTGGCTGCCCAGATGTTGAAATGGGTCTGTCTAGAGGCCCAAACTACCGATCAGCTTTACAGCTGAAGCGTTTATACGCAGGTAGCCTCAGAATTCCAAACGATAAATGTTGGGCCTTTGTTCAGGCCCAGTTGTGTCACCTTAGTCTTGTACTTAGTTACTAGATTTTAAATTCACAGCCCATATCTAGTTCTTAAGACCTTAGCCAATTAGTCATAGCCTTAGAATAATTTTAGGAAGACCACCTTAGATAATATAATAGTCCTTGGCCCTTCAAGTTTAGTTTAATATCCTTTAAAAATGAAAATGAGGTGCGCCGCGTCAAATAAAAATCATAAACTGCGTGGCCCTCTTTAATTACTCACATTAAAATACTTAGAAATCGGGACGTGCTATTTAGCGAATTTCATGGCCTCCCGCAAAGTTAATAACACGTTAGCCGCTTTAGGCGCGCATTTTAATAAATCTACTTTCCTAAACTCGGGTGCGCATTTATGTGACCCAAATCCAAGTCCCAACGATGTTAAAATATATCAAAAACCACGGGTGCATTTATGTGACGTGGTTCAAGATATGTTTTAATAACGTTGCAATTCTCCTTATAATTAAATAAAAGCGGTAAATATTTTAAAATATCACTATAGGTTGAAACATGTGTTAAAATCAGGTAATAGGCTAATTATGATAGTTTAAGCGACCGTGCTAGAACCACGGAATCCGGGGGTGCCTAACACCTTCCCCCGGGTTAACAGAATTCCTTACTCAAGAATTTCTGGTTCGCAGACTTCACTTGGAAAGTCGAAATTTCCTCGATTTGGGATTCAAAGTAAACCGGTGACTTGGGACACCAAAAGCCAAACCTATCCCAAGTGGCGACTCTGAATAAATAAATAATCCCATTGAATAAAGTCACTTTAATTGGAAAAACTCCCTTATACACTACCCTTCAGGGTGGTGTAGTAAAAAAGGAGGCGTGACAGGGTTCACCGATTGGTGTGAAATTTGGCCTCCTGGGTGGTTCACGGGGAGGGAAGTTGTTTTGTGGAGGACGGGGGTTATAGTGGTTTTGGCGAGGAGGCTGGTCTCTTTGAAATGGAGCTTGGTTCCTGTTAACTTGCTGCTGAGGCTGGACGTAAGGTTGAGCATTCATGAGCGCATACGGTTGAGGAGCATAGGCCATGTCCTGGTGAGGGTAACAATGCTGAGAGGTTCTTTCTGGGAACACGGATCTGGGAGCACGGTGTCTTCTTGCACCTGATGAGCCTATGGATGTTTCTTCTTTCTTCTTGCCTTTTGCTACTCCTCCAGACCCGCCCTGAATGGCTTGGGAGGTTGCTCTGATAGCGGATTGGCTTAGAATTCTGCCTGTTTTCAATCCATTTTCCACCATTTCACCGATTTTAATAGCTTCCGCAAACGGTTTACCCATGGCTGACATCATATTTTGGAAATAATCGGCTTCCTGAGCTTGGAGGAACACTATGACCATTTCGACCTCGTCCATCGGAGGCTTTACTCTAGATGCTTGCTCACGCCATTTGATTGCGTACTCCCGGAAGCTCTCCGAGGACTTCTTTTCAAGTTTGCCAATGAGTTTCTGTCTGGAGCAATGTCTATATTGTACTGGAATTGTCTGACAAAATCTCTAGCGAGGTCATCCCAGATGTGCCAACGCGATATATCTTGATCCATGTACCACTCGTAGGCAATACCAACCAGACTTTCTCCAAAATATGCCATAAGTAACTCTTCTTTTCCTCCATCTCCTCGCAACTGATTGCAGTATTTCTTAAGATGAGCAATAGGATCACCATGTCCATCGTACTTTTCAAACTTTGGAGTTTTGAATCCCAGAGGTAAGTGCACGTGTGGGAACATGCATAGATCAGCATAAGACACACTTTTCTGCCCACTCAGACCCTGTATGTTCTTGAGGCTCTGCTCCAAGCTTCTCATCCTCTTTGCCATTTCTTCCTGTTCGGGAGTTTTGGGAATCTTTTCCTGTCCTGCAGTGAACTCAAATGAAGGCAGCTGAGGATAAGTATAAGTGGGGAACTGAGGAGGCTCCATTTGGACAGTAGGTGTTTGGAATGTAAAGGCTGAAGGATCAAAAGTGGGCCTAGGCAGTGCAGGATGTGTTGTGGTTGAGCATGGGGGAGCGGTGAAGATATTGGAGGCCGCTCCGGACATGAACACCTGGGGGCGAACCTCAGAAGGTGTTCCCACGAAATGAGCTGATATGGTGGGCTGTCCCAGTGGGGTGTTTGGATGGTTGATTGGAACATTAGAAGTACCCCCTGATCTAGGAAACAATTCGGGGAATCCTGGGATAGCACTTGGTGGCTCTCTTCCATTCGCCCAAGCATCCCACATTTTCATGACTCGAAGACGTAAGATCCTGTTCTCTTTAGCCATTGCAGATTCTGAGGTCGGGATGCCCGAGATTGGGCTATCATCTGCGATGGGAACCGTTGGCAAGGTCATTTCTGAAGACATACCGATACTCCCCTTTGATCTAGTAAAGTATGGATGTGAAGCCAGTTTACCACGGAAACCAACCACCGTTTTTATAAAACCTGGACTGGAGGTGACAGCAGCAAACGGTTAGTTTGAAACAAATAACAGATAGGTAATCGCACGTTGGGGTGTAATGCACCTATACAGTTAAATGGGTTTCTACATGTTTTGCAACGGTTGCATGCTTCATCCCGACTTTTCCGATTTTTCCATTTTCTTCTTTTGATTTCCACTTTCTTTTCCTTGCTTTTCCTTTCTTTTGCCCTTTTTCTTTTTCTTTTTTGACACAAATTGACTAAACAAAAATCAAACTCATTTTTTAACACGCGTGGGCCCAAGAGTGAGCCCAAACTCAAATAAGGATAACTTTCAATAATGACAAGATCCTTAGCTCGAGTCCGCAATTCAACTCAAGGGGCCAGCCCTTTTTAATTTCACTTTTCAATATGCAAATAATGGACAAGCAACAGTGATATACATGTTTAAACTAAAAAAAATGCATGAATGATTGGATTTTTAATTTTTGCAGATCTCAAAACTCTAATCAAATGACCTCAGGACTAAGCTATGGGAACTAAGCGCTGAAACATGGAACCATTTCAAACATCTATTAGCCAACAGAATTAAAACTAATACAAGCACACACAACAATCCTGCAATCACTTTCAGGTTCACACAATATTCTAAACGTAAAATTCAAACTAACATTTGAAATATGATAGTAAACCTTGAAGATACTTGAAGATTTACACACAATGGACAGTGATAGAACCTGATAAATTTCACACTCATTTCTACATTTAAGCTAACATGACTTGCAAAACTAATCTACATTACTAGAACTAAAGTAAACGAATAAAACAAAATATAGTTCAACAGTCAATAGTTAATTACAGTGTGAAAATTTAGCTAATCAATAAAAACTAATCGAACTACAATGAACCAAATGAACATAGATAACCATGAGAAGTCATGCACAACTTTTATTTTCATTTCCAATTTGAGAGCTACATCAAGGCAGACTCAGAATATGTACCTGGAGTTCACAAGAAAAGCAAAAATAGGGGATGAGTAGTAGCAAGAAGCAGCAGCAGGAACAGTGTTCAGCAAGCAAAAATCAACCCAGAAATACTCGAGGAAGACCAACTTAAAACCAAACTTGAACCGGCAACAATATCAATAAAAACCAGCACTCAAAAAATCCAACCAAAGCCGACCCAAATACTTGAATATCAAACAAGATTCAACTCATTTTTAACTTCTGGATACTCAGAGATTCTTTTAACAATGAAAACCTCTAGTATCTCAGGAAAACTTTAATGGAATAGTGTTTTTTCTTAGAAATTTAGGCCGCCTAGAGTTTTTCAGAATTTTTAGTACCTGGAACCCCCTTTCAGCCTCAAGTAACGATGCCTTTATAGGCAAGTTACTAGGGCAACTTCAGATTTTCATTTTTTTCCCTTTTAGACCTTTCTTCAGTTTTCTTTTTGCTAGTTAGTCCTTTATTTTATGCCTTGCTACCCAAGTTATACTACCCAAAATTCTGAAATTGAAATTAAAGCCCCCTACTAGAAGCTTCTAGGGGTTTTCTATTTCTGTTACTGCAAGATTCCCTAAGGCTAAATCCCAAACTACCCTTAATTACCCTGAAAATTACCTAAGCTAAGACAGAATGTGGGTCAAATTGACCCTGGACTGACCCAAGACTTTTGGGCTACTGCATCAACAGGTTCCAACAGCCCTTGGGCTTCCTGAATCTTTGAAGCCCAAATTGTGGCTTAAACAGACCACAGGCTTACGCATCCAAGAGAACTGACAGCAAAACGAAAGGAAAAGGCCATTGATGCAAATGTAAGCATGAGATTAAAATACTTTAAAAGAAAAATTAATTATGCTGGTAATTACTAATAACCCAAGTCTGAATCATACAACGAATCAACTACTAACTGAAGAAAGGGGACGAATCAGAAGCAAATAAACAAAACCAAAGAAAATTTAAGATGGAAAACAAAGAAAGGTTGACAACTAACCGAGATGAATGACTTAAAAGGTGAGGGAGCAGGGGCCAGGCAGGATAGCTGGATCTCTCAAAATCGAGCCAAAACTCGAATTAGCCAAAGCTTTCGAAAAGAAAACTTGGTTAACACGAATCTTGACTCGTATTTGAACTCTGAAATCCATAGGGTCTTGAACTTCGGTATGAAATTCGAAGAGTTTGGTTAGGCTTTGAAGACAACCAGTTTAAGATTTGTGATGAGGAGGTAAGCGGCGCCGCCACCGAAGAAGTGTGGCGGCGCTAGGGTTTCCATTTTTTAAACGAAGATTTGAGAGATTCCAGGGGTTTTTGAAAGAAATGGAGTGGAGATCTGGAACGAGGAAGGTGAAGTGGTGATTTGGTGTAATTTTGACGACGATTGGAGACTCGCCGCCGCCATAGGCGATTTTCAGCGGCGGCAGACGGCGGAGACGGTGGGGGAACGATGGCGGCTAGGGTTTCTATGAAGGGGTGAGGGTTGAGAGATGAGAGATGGGGTAGGGGGTGTGTTTGGACACTTATATCCTAAGTGATCCAGGCTTCTGAGCCATTGGATCATTCAACCTAGACGGCTAGGATTCGTTCCAATTAAACGGTGTCGCTTTGGTTATGGGGGGTCTGGACCGGGTATTGGACGTGGGTTTGGGCTTGGGGCTTGTTCTTTGGGTATTTTGACCGGGTCCTGGGTGGATTTGGTTTGGGCTGGCCCAAATTATGAGCTTTTATTAGGAAGCTCAAATTCTTTTATTTTCTTTTCTTTTTCTTTTCAAATATTAAAACTAAAATTAAACCTAAAAGATTAAATTGATCTACCTAATTATATTAAGCTATAATTAATAAACATAACTATTAATAAAATACCAATTTAAAGAAAACTAATAAAACTCAAAGCTAAAATTTAAACCAAGCAAAACAAATCAATTTTTTTTGTGATTTTTGTAAAACCCTAATTGCTAATTAATCTAAAAATATAAAATTAAATCCTAAATGCAAATGCGATTCATTTTTTTTTGTATTTTTTATGAATTATGTTAAATTAAAAATGCACACAAAAATGCAAATAGACATGAAAATTATGCAATTAAATCCTAAAAACCAAATAATTAAAAGAAAAATCCTAAATCTAAGAATTCTGTAGGAGTAGTTCATGCGAGGCAAAAATTACGTGCTCACACATGGTAAGAATTTTTTTTGACTTAAAACGTACCTTACTAATATATATTTTCATATACTGAGCTGACTTATTCTTTCGTAGGTTGCTGATGGATCGACGACCCCTTCTACCGATCCTGCCTGCACTACTGACGATCATGCTGCAGCGCATCCTCCGATAAAGAGGCGATATGATAAGGATGATCCTGATAGCGTAGCCGGGCGGGATGTGATGCGCCTCAGGCCAGCGGCTGCATTGAAGCACATAGGTTGTGGGACACATTGATTTTTTTTGTATTTTATGTACGCTATGTAAATATTCTTTATGTAAATAATAACAATAATTTTTTATGTTTACATAACATGCGCATTATGTTTTTATTTCCCCGTTTCTTCTTTATTTTAACACTACAACACAAACACAAACATAAAAACTTAACATAGTTTAAATTCAGTACAACTAATGAAAACACATGACACGGGAAACATAAAGATAAACTACTACACTCAACACATACATGTCATTGTTTAGTCACCACCGCCTAGTATTCTCTGCTCCAACCACTTAATTTTCTCTTCCAGCTTATTTTTTTCTTCTTCCACCTCTTTGAGTTTCTCCTTCAACTCCACAATTTCTCGTTTATATTCTCGTTCATATTCCCACTGTTTTTTGGTCAAGTCATGAAAATACTGCAAAGATCGTTTGTAGCATTCCTGCTCACAGGGTTCATCAATCCATACCTCAAAATTGCAAAAATTTCCATTGTTGCCTCCAAACCTATTCACACACATCCAGTATCTGCGCCCAACTTGACCATCATCCCAACAGTCCGCCATCATACAACGTTTGCCACATTGGCACATTGGTACATACATGCGGTCAAACATCTGTTAAAACGAAAAAAACCCTGCTTTTATGGAAAGTTTTGCTATTTGTTATGGTTAAGCGCAGAAAATAACTAGAATGCCCCCGTTATTTATGGGCAAGGCAACACACATAACGTAGTATTTAACCGTGCTATATATATTCACACAAAATGTGTTTTTTAACCGCGCTATGTTTCGCGTGTTAAAGATTCTTTCTGATACAAAACAACTTTTTTGCAGTCGGGCAGCTTTTCAGATCGATAAGACAACACACATGACGTAGTATTTAACCGCGCTATATATATTCACACAAAACGTATTTTTTAACTGCGCTATGCTTCGTGTGTTAAAGGTTCTTTCTGATACAAAACAACTCTTTTGCAGTCGGGCAGCTTTTCAGATCGAGAAGACAACACACATAACGTAGTATTTAAACGCGCTATATATATTCACACAAAACGTAGTATTTAACCGTGCTATGCTTCGCGTGCTAAAGATTCTTCCTGATACAAAATAGCTTTTTGCACTCGAAAAACTTTGCAGATCGACAAGACAACACATATAATGTAGTATTTAACCGCGCTATATATATTCACTTATTTATCAAAGCCTTCCTCCTCTGACGGTGTAGTTTTCTAATAATTTTAGAGTGAAACTTGAAAGTGAACGTAAAAATTTTCCATTTTTTAATCTAATACTATTTTTTATTACATGAACGGGAGGAAGAAATTCATTAATTTACTCAACTGAAAAATGTTAAATATCAATAAGATGTAACAACAATGGAAATATAATTTTATTTGATACATCTTGCAACGTAAACAAGTACATACACTTATTACAAAAAATATTACGAAAATAAAACACTACGTGTATCGTTGATAGTTGGGCACATTAGATGAACTTGCACCAGGAGCTGGATTACCACCGCCAGCCAAACCAGCTAAAGGACATTTACGACGGTCGTGTCCTGTTTGCGAGCATATGCCACATTTACGCGCATAAACGGTATCACCAACATCCATTTGGTTCCATATACGCGTTCTCTTTTGCAATTGTAGCTTGCGCAAATAGTCCTTGTTACACAGTATATTAAATGGTTCCGGTGGCCATTAATGCTCAGCACCCACTGGCTGCAACTGCCCACTATGTGTGTTTAAGTATGCAGCAACACTGTATTGCCTATCAACATAGTTGGTTGCCCCTAAACCTTGTATGTTGAAAGCACTTCATGGCATGTGAGCACGGCATGTGGTAGATGGTCCATTTCCCACATGAACACAACCTGCTGGTTTTATTTACGGTGTGTATATTATTCCCCCGGTGTTGATGGATAGCGATGAGAACTTCAAAAACACCCCGGTCGTGATCATACTGTAAATATGAATGCCAATGTGCTCGCCTCTTGTATTTTTCAAATCTTTTCATCGGTATTGGCATAAATTCAACACCCCTCTCCATCAATTTTGATGCACCTATATGCCTTTCAACAAACCTCTCCGCCATCTGTTTGAATGTCATCCGGACCATGGCAGTGACAGGCAATCCACGTGCAGACTTCAATAACCCGTTGAAAGACTCCGACACATTTGTAGTCAGGGTTACCCATCGTCTGCCACCATCAGCATGCAATGTCCACTTGTGAAGCTCATGTCGCATCAACTAATTATAGTCTCTTTCGTCTAACTGTCGGATTGATTCTATGCGCCTCCTGAATTTGCACTGCTGGTGATCAGTTACAGCCATCCACATTAAATCATGCAAGTCCTTGTTGGGATATTTCTTCTGGAAATTAGCCTTCAGGTGCCTCACACAGTCACAGTGGTATGCATAGGGTTCCTGCCATTCAGGAAAATGCTCTAGAGAACTTAATATACCACCATGCCGATCAGATATTAGACAAATACCTGAACGTTGTTTGACAACGTGCTGCTTCAAGTGGTTCAAAAATAGCGTCCACGTCTCTTGGCTTTCATTGGCACAGATAGCAAAGGCTAGTGGAAATACCTGTCCATTGGCATCTACTCCAACGGCGATTAACAGCTTAATATCATACTTTCCATAGACATGAGCACCGTCTATGGAAATTACCGGACAACAATGCACAAAACCATCAATTGCTGGTTTAAATGCCCAAAGCACGTATCTGAATATATATTCCGGTATTCCTGTACTCTGCTCAAGCTTCCATTCAACCTCCTGGGGTTAAAGTGTTTCAGTGCGGCCATGTACCTGGGTAGAGATGCAAATGACTTATCCCAGTCACCATAAATAATTTCAAAATGCACGTTTGCGCTCGAGATATGCCTTTTTTTGGTAATAGTACACCCATATTCCTGGTGGATGGATGTAATACACTCTTTGATCTTGTACCTAATGGACACTTCCAAGTGTGGAATCAGTTGAAGAGAAATCAAGTTAACATCCAAGTTGAAGTGATTCCCATTGAATGTGTCCATTTCACAAACATGCGTGCGAATATATTTACCCACTTCCCACAACCCTGTTTCCTTCTTGGTCGCACACAGCATCCAGTGACAACCCGTAAACCATCTATGGCAAACAAATTTGTATACCTCTGGACTTGACTCCCATACTATCATCTCACGACACTCTCTTACACTGTACATTTTACGAGCCTTGGTTAGGCGAGCTTTATCGGGAAAAAACATGCCTTTTGCCAGCACCGTTGGTCTAGACTCATCCCACATTGCTGTCCGAATTTCATCAAGATCCCTTGTGAGGGCATCCACATCCGGCATACTTGGCAAATTATCAAGGTAGGGAATATGCCTTGAATGAAACGGCACGTGGGACTCGTACACTCTTGGTCTAACCGGAGATGGAGCATGCTCTCTCGTCAGCTTAGGTTCAACATTCACTTCCTTCTCATCATCACCCTCGTCAGGGAAGGGTGTGTCATCTCCAGACTCATCGGCATTGTTGTCATAATCACATTTATCTTCCTGACTCTGCGCATCTGCCAAATCCCGAGTAAATACGTCGTCTATGGGCAACTGAGTGAAGTCAGGACCATCAAGTTGCTCGTTTTAACTACACAAACAACAAAATGATAAGCTACTCAAATTGATAAATACTTTACATATAGCTATATCACTTCACTTACAAGTCGTAATGTGTTGACATTCCATGATGAACATTATCCTGTTGGTGATGACTCCCGGATGGACCACCGTGATCCAACACACCAAAACTACGGATATTCCAACTGGGTGTGGGGTCATAACTTGTAAAATTCATATCTGGACGGTACCCCCTGTGGAATATATGAGTGTTAATACAAAATCAATACAACAAAAATAAACATCGTAACACAAAGGAAAATTGAAGTTTACTAGTCGTCTTGTGGATTATGTAAAGTAGGAGAGAAATTATTTCCTCACTCTTCGTTCGCCCGCGGAGATAAGTTTAGATCCGGCCAAACTTTTTCAGCCGGAACCTGTTGGGCTAACATTGCTCCAGAATAACCACCCGATGATTGAGGGTTATCCCTGCTTTGCGCAACATCATTATTGCGAACGTCTTCAACCTTCACGTACATTTCCAACATTTTTATCAAAATAAGTTCCCGGTATTCATCCGGAGTCCCCAAAAGGTCTCTCAGAGTTTCATCATCCTCGATGTTAAACTCAGCGTAATAAGCAAATCTTTGCAGAGTCACAGAATACGAATATCTTCCGGTTATTTTAAGAATCACCGAACGTTTTCTCAACCTCATTTTATTGCATAACAACGATACCTGTCTATCGTACTCCATTGTAAGTGGCAACTTAACATGACTCTGTGGAGATAAACTATAGCTCACTAAGTTTTTCGCCACCACAAACTCACCTTCCCCCCCCCCCCCCCCA
>NW_017670665.1:426709-474906 GCF_001879085.1 Nicotiana attenuata | reverse complement strand
CCCCCCCCCAATATAATGAAACCCTTACTTTTTGCTCTTCAGACATTATGAAAAAAGCTTGAGAATTTAACAACAAGGAAAATTTATCACGAATTTGGAGTATTTCTGAATGATTTTTCTCAAAACTCTTAACACCTTTAAATAAGGCGATGCCCCATCCGGGGGGGGGGGGGGTCAAATTTTTTGAAGTAAAACGCAGTTTAAAAGGGCGTTTTACATATTTGAATTATTGTTATGTTAGTTAAGCGCAGAAGAGTTATTGGTGGGCCCACAAAACATGTAAAACTCATGCTTTACATAGCCGTCTTATCAGCTTCCAGGTAAAGCGCGGTATTAAAATGCGTTTTATGTAAAACGCGGTTAACAACCGCGAAAGACAATATTTCGGTTCCGGGCTCCTACTTTTGTGGTCTCAAAATAAAAAAATAAAAAAAGGCACTTCACTACTTACTTGGTCTTGGTATATTATAAGAAAAGAAAGAATCTTTACCTAGCATTTGAATATAGATTTGGTTGGAATTTGAAAAAAAAATTAAGTTGTGTTAAAAAATAAATTTTTGAAGGTGAAGTTGTGCTTGGACATGTATTTTTTTTTTGAAAAAAAGTTAAATCTTTTGTAAGTGGAAGAAAGATTTTCACCCAAAAAATTGTCCTAAAAATATTTTTGGAAACTTGAAAAAAAAAATTACAAACAATGTTTCAATTTTTTTTTTGAAAAATGTAGCCCAAATTTATGACCAAACGAGAGCTTAATTTGGTATAAAATAAAGAGAAATTATACATAAGTATAATTCACACACAGATATTATAACTAGGTGCTATATATAACTTCATAAAGCTGTAACCTAAAAGCAATAGCTAAAATTCAACATCCAACTTCAAAATCATAAATAGTTGTGTTATTAGAAATTATCTCATTTAGAGTAAAAATAATTATTTTAAATATAAAAAAATTATTTGGAATAAATTTAAAAGAAAATATGTTTCACATAAAATAGGACAGAGAAATAACATATTTCTCTTTTTGAAAGTTTTTTTCTTCTTTGCATCTTCATTTTACCTCTAATGAAAGTACTTGTTGGTATTTGGGAGGCTCACTTGATATAAAAGTTTATTCTTTATAAGGAAAGAGAAAGTAAAGATACATAAAATCCTCATAACCATTAAACGATATTTCAAATTTGCATATATTTGGCCAAATCTAGAAAAACAATAGTATGTAATTTCAGCCATTTGGTTGAGAATTAAGCTAGCGTTCGGCCATAAATTTCTAAATTTATTTTGAAAATTTTGATTTGGGTGAAGTTTGGTTTGAAGATGAAAATGTGTTTGGACATCATTTTCCAAACCATATTTTACTTTTTTTTTTGAAAAACATGAAACAAGACTTATATCTGATGCGTGGAGCCGGTTTTGGAAGCTTATATCTCGAAATCGATAAGGAATCTGAAAATTATCAAAACATAAAAGTTGTAGCCCTTTCATTATAGTTTCCATAAAGCTAAACCATACATCATTTGGCCATTTTTACAGAAAGTTATGATTGGTTTACTGAAGGCTGGTAGCAATTTATATTTGCCTGAAAATCAGGCAAAGTCGCATTTCACACCTACGACTTGCGTGGGTAGAATGCTTAAAAACGGGAGTTAGCCATTTTTACTCATTTTTGAGTTTTGAGTCTTGGATTTGGGCGATTCCAAAGGGATTTTTCATGACTTTGACTTGGGTAAGTGTTCTATATCCGAAAGTGATTATATTTCATAAATCCATGTCCATATTCATCAATTATTTCAGATTTAGGTGGAAGAAATTGGGATTTTTGTAAAATCTTCCAAAAACGAACATTTAAGATTTGAAAGCCAATCCGACGTCGGAATTCGATAATTTTTATATGGTTGAACTCGTATCGGAACGGGTGTTCGAATTTTGTGAGTTTTTCGGGATTCGAGACGTGGATCCCACTGTCAATTTTTTTAATAAATTTCAGATTTTAATCCGAAAAAATAGTAAATTCATATGGAATTAAATCCTACGATTTGTATTGAGTATTTCGAATTGTTTATGACTAGATTTGAGGCTTTCAGACACGAATTCGCGAAGCAAAGGTTTATTGGAATCTTGAATTTGGTTGCGGAGCGAGGTAAGTCTCATTTCTAACCTTGTAAGAGGGAATTAACTCCATAGGTGAAATAATTAAATATGTGCTCTTATTTGTGGGGGCTACATATGCACGAGGTGACGAGAGTCCGTGCGTAACTACTATTATACTTCAGTCCGGGTAGTCTAGGACTCAAAAGCATGCTTTACTTGCCGTACTTGTAACTTATTGACAAATTAAAAGGCTTAGAACTTGGTAAATAGATTTCGAAAGGGCTAAACGTCACTTTCTTGACTTAAAATAAAAGTTGTCTATTCCCCGAGTAATTGTCCCCTAATGAAGTCTTGATTGACTGTTTGGATGTGTGTTTCTATATGTACTTGTGTCGCATGTATGATTCGCGAGCATGGTATTTCTTTTATTTATATTTGACCACGTCGCATGTATGATTCGCGAGCGGGGTAATAGATGCATCTATGGTTCGCGCCATTCGACCCTCCGGCAGTGCACATTTTATTATTATATTGGATCTGGCCGTACGACCTCGACATGATTTGCGCATGCTTGTATTGCTTGCTTTGACATTTATAAATAATGATATTGCTTCTTTGGCCTGAGATAAATTGATAAATGATGAAACACAAATTTTGGAAATCTCTTATTATTAAAAGAATTGTTTACCTAATTCATGCCTATTGAGTTTGAAATCACTTTATAAAATTCATGCTTCTACACATTTTTGTATTTATTTATTGGACCATTAGTGAGTGTCGAAGTCGACCTCTCGTCACTACTTCTTCGAGATTAGACGGGATACTTACTGGGTACGCGTTGTTTTCGTACTCATACTACACTTGCTGTGCATTTTTGTTGCACAGGCACATGTACGTCTAGTGGCCTCGTTGGGCACAGCGGCATGGTTGACACGGAGACTTAGGTGAGCTGCATCTCTCGAGACGACCCGCAGCCAGCAGAGTCTCTTTCAGAGTATTATAATTTTTTTCTGTCCAATTGTATTCCGAATAGTTATCGTATTGTACTTGATTTCCTAGAAATAGCAATGCACTTGTGACACCGGGTTCTGGGATGACTATGAGATTTATTCAGTATTTAAATTTGTTAAAGACACCATTATTTTCTCGCTTAAGTTCATTATTTATTGTTTAATGTAAGGAAAAGATAACTTCAAAAATACTAAAATGAGGAATTTATTTAACTTCTTGGTGTTGGCTTGCCTGACAAGTGGTGTCCGACGCCATCGCGACCTTTAATGAATTTTGGGTCGTGACAAACTAGCTATTCTGTAATATAATTTTCCCACATTATACGAACAATCTCTTCACGACGAGAATGCATTTCCCTATCAGATGACCGAGAAGACGAAGCAACATTGTTACTTTGAGTCGATTGTTGTTCAGTTTCATCAACATCCATATCATCATGTTCATATTCAGTGAATATTCCATCGCCGCTTTGATGTTCACGCGAAAAATTATGTAATACAGCACAAGCAACTACTATTTTCACCAGCGTGTTGAAGTCATAGTTGTTCATGCCTTGTCGCAGTATTCTGAATCTACTTTTCCATGCTCCAAATGTTCTTTCAATTACATTGCGCTGAGAGGCGTGTGTATAGTTGTCACGACCCAATTCCCAGCCGGTCGTGATGGCGCCTCTCATGAAAACAAGGCCAACCAACAGAACAATCAACACCGTTTTTGACAATTTCTTAGCACAACAGGTTTAAACCATAGATACTGATCAATCATAAGTGCGAAAATAAACGTAACATAACGGGGAAAAACCATCCCAAACTCAGCCCGATGATCGGGGTGTCACAAGTCACGAGCTACTACAGAGTTGGTAAAAATACTACAAGTCTGGAAATATAGTCTGAAGATGAATAAAATATGCAGAAGATAAGGAAGAAAACGGGGCTGTGGACGTCGACAGCTACCTCGTCTCTCCTAGTCCGCCTGATCTGGAAGGAAATCAGCGCTCAGGTACGAACTCAGCTGTGCCTGTCTCTACACACATGGTGCAGGAAGTAATATGAGTACTCCGACCCAGTGAGTAATAAAATTAATTAACGACTGAGAACATAAAATCCCACAAGGGCACAAATAATGCTATCTCAAGCAGCAACATCAGATAAACAGTAGAAACCAGTGAAATATAGGAAGAAAAACTCTTTGAAAACAATTAATAAAACAAGTATGCTCAAGTATGGTCAGCCATTGTTACCTGACCGGTCAGCCATTGTTACCTGACCGGTCAGCCATTGTTACCTGACCAAACGCGTATTACAGTGCCATTGTTACCATTGGTCAGTCATTGTTACCTGACCAAACGCGTATAACAGTATCATTGTTACCACTGTTTAATATTCAATCACTCTAGATGGGTACCCGCGCTCAATGTGGGTGTGCAGACTCCGAAGGGGCTCCTACAGCCCAAGCGCTATCAACAAGGCCTAAAAGTCTGAACAATATCAATACGAGGCCTGAAAGCCTCCTCGCCTCACTCATCATGCCCTCACATAAGGCCCTCGGCCTCAATCAGTCCAGAAATAGTCAACAGCCCCTCGGGCAACAGTAAAGCAATGATACTCAGCTCAAATAATAGTTCAAATATCAGTTTAAAACTCCAAGTTTGAGTAAATATGGCTGAGTTCAAGAAAACAGTGTAAATCACATGGACTGAGTCCAAATAATATTTCAAAAAGGGAGGAAAACAGTGATGATAGTTCATAAAGAGTTCAAACAGTCGGCAATAAGCCCCAAATATGGCAATAAGCCCAAATCGTAGTGAAAACAACAAGTCATTGCTAATACGCGGTAAAATATCATCCGGACTGGACCAAGTCATAGTCCCCAATAGTAAATGACCCCGTGCTCGTCATGGAAAGCGTGTCTCATTTCAACATAGCACCAAGTTGTGCAAATCCGGGGTTTCAAACCCTCAGAACATCATTTAAAATCATTACTCACCTCTAGCCGGTCAAAGTCTAGCTCGCTATGCCTTTTCCCCTCGAATAGCCCTCCTCGCACGTCGAATCTGATCAAGACCACAAGGAATACATCACAATAGGCTAATGGGTCATAACCCAATTGAAAAGACTCGAAAAATATCAAAAATCACGAAGTTGGTAAAACCCGAGCCCGGGACCACTTCTCGAAAAATTACGAAATTCACATCTCCAAATTCCTCGTCTCGCCACGAGTCTATACAGATCAAAATCATCAAAATCGGGGTCCATTTGACCCCTCAAATCCCTATTTTAAACTCTCTTAAATTCAAGCCCTAAACCACCATTTTTGACCTTTGATTGCTTGATTATTCAGTCCAAATTCATGTTTATACACCATAAAATCAAGCTCTAAGTCCAAGAGTTCATACCTGATAATAGCCCTCGAATCCCTCTTCAAAATCGCCTCAAAGCTCTCAAGGTTCGGAGTCCAAAATGCTACTCTTTCAAAAATTCGCGAGGAAGATGTTTTCACTTAACCTGCCAGTTATTTCCGCTTCTGCGGATTAATTCCCGCTTTTGCGCCTTCCGCTTATGCGGTCAACGTCCGCTCCTGCGGACCTTTCACTTAAGGCGACTTTCCGCTTCTGCGGTCCAACTTCGCATCTGCGGGACCGCTTAAGCGACCCAATGTCCCGCTTCTGCGAAACCTGACCTGGGCTCCTATTTCTGCTCCTGCGAGGCCTAGCTCGCTTCTGCGAGACCGCATCTGCGATCTCTTTTCCGCAGATGCGGAAACACCTGCTGCAACCAAAAACCTGCAATTTTCCAACTTCAAATTCCTTCCGTTAGCCACCCGAAATCACCCCCGAGGCCCCCTGAACCTCAACCAAAGTTACCAACATATCTTAAAACATTATTCAAACTTGTTCCAATCCTCA
This sequence comes from Nicotiana attenuata, assembly GCF_001879085.1. NCBI lineage: Eukaryota > Viridiplantae > Streptophyta > Magnoliopsida > Solanales > Solanaceae > Nicotiana > Nicotiana attenuata. The sequence continues at coordinate 468,899 of NW_017670665.1, read as the reverse complement.
AAATATGTCTAACAACGCTAAAACCATTAAATCACATCGAATTCAAGCCTAAGTTTCTTCAAAACTTCCGCAATACGCATTCGATAAAACTCAACCCAAAACATCTCCGAATGACCTGAAATTTTGCACACACATCCAAAATCACCTAACGGAGCTACAGAAACTCTCGGAATTCCATTCCGACCCTCGGATCAAAATCTCACCTGCCAACCGGAATTTGCCCAAATACTAACTTCGCCAATTCAAGCCTAATTCTACACCGGACCTCCAAAACCAATTCCGATTACGCTCCTAAGTCACAAATCATCCCCCGAAGCTAACCGAATCTCCGAAAATTACATCCGAGCCCTCTAACCAACTAGTCAACTTCCGGTTGACTTTTCCAAAACAAGCTTTCCTTAGAGAGGCTAAATGTCTCATCTCCTACCAAGACCAAACCAATCCAACTCGATTACCCCAAATATCGATAATGAAGCATAGAGAAACATAATATGGGAAAAATGGGGCGGTAACTCACGTGACGACGGGCCGGATCGTCACAATAGTTAAATAGCTCTTTGTCGTTCTTAGGCTCTCTTTAACTCCCTCTATAGTCCTGTGATAGAAACTAAGAGTACACCAAACTTTATAGAGAACCAAGTTCTCTATCAGTTCCCATGGTAAGCAACAGACTGTAAAACCGAAACAGTATAGGGAGCCAGGTTCTCTATCTGTTCCCACACTAAATCGATAGTAAATAAAGGACACGCGATAGTTATGTGGAAAACTTATTGCTCAAGGGATTAAAAACCACGACCTATTCTAGTAGGATTTCAACTCCACTAAACTGAGCAAATTTTATATTACAACCTATTGCATTTTGGATATTAAACTCTTAATCCCTCACCCCTTACAATAACTCTATTGTAAGCCATTTGCAATAACTCTATACAAAGCAACAAACCTTGACTAACTCTAGTCAAGAAACTAAACCAAACAATGGTTTAAATTTGTCCTACAAAGACACTTCTTGAAAGTAGTGTAGGATTACAAATGAAGAATAAAATAACAAAGACTAACAAACCTAAGGACTTAAGATATCTTCAATCTTTGGATCTGGTCCTTGAGGTTGCAGTACCTTTGTTCTTGAGAGAGGTAGTGGCTAGCACTTGAGAGAATATTATCTTTTGATTTGCAAGTGTTGGAAAATCAAATCCCTTGCCTCATGTTGATAATATGTGAGTATGAGATCATCAAGGATTAGTGTGTGTAAGGTCATCAAGGATGATGCAATAAAGTATTTATCCCTTAGTTTGGCCTTAGCAAGCTACAGCTGTGCTGCTGTACTGCTGCCAGACGGTACAGTGCAACAGCATGTCAGACGGTATAGTGCAACATCTTTTACAGTTGTAGAGTTGACTGCACAACGACCAGGGGAACTGATCCCTTTCTGTTCCCTCTACTATTCCCTTATCTGATTTCATTGAGAATTGAACCAGACATCTATCTAGTTACTTTGACCGCAAGGAAACTAACTGTATCAGGTTCCTTATTTGGTTCTCTCATGATGTTTGTCAAATCATCAAAAGAAAAGACACATAACTTATCAATTTCCCCTTTTTTTATGATGACAAACTTAGATTTGATATTCCCCCTAAGAACCAGATCTTTACATTGTTCTCCCTATGAATCAACAATATTTCCCTGAGAACCAGACCAAATGAATCGATCACAACTGGTTCCTCGAGATTGTTTGGCAAATCATCAAAACTAAAATAGCATAACTTACCATCCTGCAAATGATAGCGCGTTCCTTTGTATGGAGCTAGAAATCCTTTTGTGTTCCAAAGACCAGTTTCAACAATGTAATATTTATATATCAAAATGAAATAAACATAATTCAACAATATAGTAATAACTTAAATGATTTACTAAGTTATTAAAATGTTATACTTATGTACCGTGTAGTGGAAATGAAAATTTTCCAATGGGTCAAGAATTGCATTCTGAAGCACTTTACTATCATGTGCAGTACCCTCCCGGCCAGCTGTAACAAAGGTGAACCTCATATCAAAATCACATGTAACGACCCTACCGGTCGTTTTGAGCTCTAGCGCATCGTTCAGTAGTTTGAGGCCATGAGCAGCTTCATTTTAGGTATTATGACTTGTACGCATGGTCGGAATTGAATTTCGGGAAGTTTGGAGTTGATTTGGAAAGAGAATTCTAATTTCGGAAGCTTTAAGTTGAAAGAATCGATTGAGATTGGATTTTTGAGTAAACGACCTCGGAATCGGGATTCGAAGGTTACAGCAGGTTCGTATGATGATTTCGGACTGGGGCGTATGTCCGGACCGGGTTTTGGAAGACCCGGGAACATTTCGGCACCTAACGTGGAAGTTAGCATTTTGGAGGAATTTCATAAGTTTGGATTGAAGTGCATTTCAGTGTTATCAATGTCCGTTTGGGATTCCGAGTCTGGGAATATCTTCGTATGGTGATTTTGGTGTTGGGAGCGCAATCGAAAGTGAATTCGGAGGTCCGTGGGTCATTTTGGAGCGATTTGGCTAAAGATAGAAATTTAAAGGTTTTTGAGAAGTTTGACCGGGAGTGGACGTTTTGACATCGGGGTCGGATTCCGATTCCGGAAGTTGGAGTAGGTCCGTAAGGTCGAATATGACTTGTGTGTAAAATATGAGGTCAATCGGAGGTGATTTGATAGGTTCCGGCATCGAATGTTGAAGTTTGAATTTATCAAGTTCATCAAGTTTGATTTGGGGAGTGATTCGTGATTTTAGCGTTGTTTGATGCGATTTGAGGCCTCGAGCAAGTCCGTAATGTGTTTTGGGACTAGTTGGTGTGATTGGACAGGGTCCCGGGGGCCTCGGGTGTGTTTCGGGGTGGTTTCGGATCGAATTTGGATAAAAAGTTGCTGCTGATTGTTGGTATCTGGTTTCCTCCTTCGTGGATGCGTAGGGAGTCCCGCGTTCGCGAAGAGGAAGGTGGGAGGCTGCTGGATTTGGCCTTCGCGAACGCGTAGTGGAGGTCGCGAACGCGAAGGGGTGGGTTGAGTTGTCTACGCGAACGCGAAGGGGCGATCGCGAACGTGTAGAAGAAAAGAGGGGAACTGGGCCTGAGGTCATTGGCCTACGCGAACGCGAGGCCTGGTACGCGAATGCGTAGGGTCTGGGAAGCTGACCTTCGCGAATGCGAGCACCGCGCCGCGAAAGCGCTGAAGAAATTTGGGGCTGAAGCAGGTTGTGCTTCGCGAACGCGAGGGCATTTCCGCGTTCGCGAAGAAGGGCGGACCTGGGCTGGGCAGAATGTTTAAAAACGGGGTTTGAGTTCATTTCACCCATTTTTCTCTCGGCTTGGGCGATTTTTGGAGCTTTCGAAGAGGGGGCTTCATCATATATCATGAGGTAAGTGATTTCTTCTAGTTATGGGTCAAATACATGGTTTATTTACGAATTTAAGCATGGAAATTAGTGGAAACCTTGGGGTTGAGGGAAAAACCTAGAAAATTGGTATTTTTGGATTTTGACCACGAATTTGGGCATGAAATTAAGAGTAAATTATATATTTGAATTCCTAAGGTTGTGGGTAAAGTTCATCTTCGAAATTTTTTGGAATCCGGGCACGTGGGCCCGAGGGCGATTTTGTCAAATTTTCGATCGGGGTTAGGAATTTTTATAAATTGGATTATAATGAGTAGTTGATCTCATATTAATGGGTTTACATAATTATTGGCTAGTGTTGGAGCATTTTGCATCGATTAGAGTCTTCAGAAGGGCGTTGATTGTCGGTTATGGAACTTCGGAGCGAGGTGAGTCTCCTTTCTAACATTGTATGAGGGAATTATCCCCATAGGTGATTTAATTGGAGCGCTCCTATTTGTGGAGGCTACGTACGCACGAGGTGATGAGAGTCCGTGCGTAGATACTAGTATGCTTAAGTCCGGGTAGTCTAGGGCCCAAAAGCATGCTTTACGTAAGTTGTAATATTTGCAACCTTGTTGTCAGCTTAAAAATGCTTAAAATATACCGAACGTATAAATAAATTTCTAAAAGGCTAGACATCATTTATTGACTTTTAAAAGAGAAGCTTGCCTTTTCTGAATAATTGCTACTTGATGAATTCTTGATTTGACTGTTTGAATGTGTTTATCTATTGTGGGACGGGCCGAACGCCTCGGTAGATTAAATAGATGCATCTATGTTCGCGCAATTCGATCATCTGGCAATGCACAGTTTAAATATTTGTTGGATCGGGCCGTACGACCTCGGCATGATTTGCGCATGCTTGTATTTCTTGCCTTGAAATTCATAGATGTTAATATCTATTTCTCCCTGGCCTGAGATAAATGTATAAATGATGAAAATGAATTTGGGAATTTCCTATAAACGAAAGAATTGTTTACTTGCCTCATGCTGTTTGAGTTATAGTCATTTTTATGAAAATCCTCGACTTACTAAATTATTGGTACACTATCATTGGACCACTAGTAAGTGTCGAAGTCGACCTCTCGTCTCTACTTCTTCGAGATTAGACAGGATACTTTCTGAGTACACGTTGTTTTTGTACTCATACTACACTTGCTGTGCATTTTTGTTGCACGGGCACATATATGTCTAGTGGCCTAGTTGGGTGCGGCGGCATGGTTGATGCGGAGACTTAGGTGAGCTGCACCTCTCGTGATGACCCGCAGCCAGCAGAGTCTCCTTCAGGGTATTGTACTGTATTTTCTTTTCTGTCCAATTTGTATTCCGGACAGTGGTTGTATTACATTATTTCCTAGAAATTGCTCATGCACTTGTGACACTGGGTTCTGGGATGATTATGGGGTATTCTGTATTAACTTCTAAATATTTTTTTATTTATTTTGTAAAGATTATCTTTTACTAGCCAAATTGAAGGAAAATCATAGTTTTCACAATTATTTAAACGAGAATTTAATTAAGTATTTATGATTGGCTTGCCTGACAGCGGTATCCGGTGCCATCACGACCTTTAGTGGATTTTGGGTCGTGACATCACAAGCACATAAAACATTTTGCGAAGTATTTCCTTTGCGGTTACGGTATGCTGTTGCTTATTTCTTGGGATCTCCTCTTGAATATATGTTCCATCGATTGCACCAATACAATCCTACCAGAGTCAAATATAAAAATCATCAATTACAGTAAAATCCCATTAGAGAATTACGGCTCCTAATTAACAAAAAAGGTAAGTGATATGAGTGTTCACAAAGCCATTTAGCTTACAAATCAGATGCAAAAAGAATTGAGCTAATAAGGGAGAATATTCATCAAATAGTTAAATTTTGAACAACTTATAGGTTATCTTAACTATTATTGATTTGGAGTTTACCTTAAACCAAGGCCAAAAGCGGCTATCGTGTCGAATCTTTGGATGTACAGCAGTCATATTTTTGGACATGCATATGTTGGTGCCATCTCACAAAGTGCCGTAGCGAATCTTCTAACATGTCGATTAATTGTTTCCCTCGCCGAGCGTTGACTGTCATTACGTGCAACGACGGTCAGGAAAATAGCTACAGACTCCATTACTGGAACACCTGTGGTTCTACTCTCAGATGGAAACAAATTGTTTTTGTCTTATCACTTCGATAAGCCGACGAAATGTTTCAGGATAAAAACGCATAGATTCATACATACGCATACGATGACCCCAAAGAAGCTTAACTACCCATGCCATACCGGCCTAGATGTATGTTGCAATTGGCGAGATAATAACATATTTTCTTGTGCGACTTGTTCAGCATGATCAGCGATAGCACAACACATGATATAATTCTCAATATCAGAATCAGTGGAGTCACTGCTGGATGTGCTCATAATTTTTCAACTCAAAAGTACTCAGCCAAATTCAACTACCAGGAAATAGATATTGTCTAATCAAAGGAATGCCTGAAAAGATATACAAAAGACAAGGTAATCAGTAAAAAAATGATCATGAATTAAGGAGCTTTTCAAAAATTAAAACTGCACATTCATAGTATATAGCGAATTTTAATCTAAAATTCTCTGGAAAGTCATTCACTAAAGAAAAAATTATATAACACATAGGAAGTCATTACTCAGATTACAGTATGTCTACACCACAATAAAGTACAACTAAAATAATTAGCATAAGTGTTTCACGCATTAGAGTACAACAAAACAAAATGAAAATAACAGTTAGCTCAATTTTTCTTTAAGTCGTTAAACCATTCGACTTGATTTTTTTGGGTCATATGAACGAATACCTTGCAAACGCTGGGGTTAAGCAAGAAAGGCACTGCTAGTGAAAAATTTTCGTTGGCTAAACCATGCTTTTGCAAGACAAATTGCAAGTGGGTAGTCACAGCTTCCTCGGAGTAGATATCAATCTCAGTTTCTTTCGACGCTTGTATCTGCTCTTGTTCCTGCTTCTTTCTTTCTTTTGCTTCCTCTTTGTTTTTCTTCCACTCTAAGTGTTCCTTAAAATAACATATGAGTAGTTTGCAGCTATCACACGACTTTTTTTTGCGACGTGTAAGTGTTCCACCCTTTGTCTGCATAGACATATCACACACAGTTCGCTTTTCACTAATAGTACCACTACCGGTGTTCACAAACATAGGACGACATACGTTTTCAGTACCACTAGGGTAGTCGTCACAATGAGAAGGTTCATTCTCCACGGCAATAGATTCATTTAATTGTTATGAAAAATTAGGATTTGTGCTGTACATAACATGGTTCCCCGTGGCAAATGAATTTCCAAATATCTCATTAAGTAAGTCAAAATCTTTAAGCCCTTGGTATCTGTACTTGGAAATATATACATTCTTCTCTTTCTTTTGCTGTATATTTTTTTTCTGAAACTGAATGTTAGTTCAATATGCATTAAGGTATAACATATGTAATTTTTTCTATCTCCCAAACTTACCTTCACATGATTCGCCCAAATGTCAGAAGGACAGGTAATTGTGTTAGTTATAGGATTTCATCCGTACCCGGAGCAAGAATTAAGGAGCTCTTTGAAGGTTTTCCTGTCTTTCTTTAATCTTCCAACCTTGGACTTAATTTGCTCATCGTCAAATTTATTCACATTTCTAATTTTCATCAAAAACTCTTCCTTAACTTCTGTCCAACGTGGACTGTTGAGGGTAGAACCTTTAAACCCGTGCTTCCTCGCATCATCACGTAGGACATTTATGAGGATCGACGTTTCATTATCTGTCCATTTATCAGCAGCAACACCACGTGGTTTATCAGTTGAAGCACGCAATTTATTCTTTCTTTTACGTTTCTACAATACAACAATAATAGGACAACATATCACATGCCTAACTTCATTTTCTAAGAGTGCATGAAATCCAAAAGCATGCCTTAAACTATATGGAAGGCATACTAGCACAAGCACAAGAATTAAAATATAAAGTATGTTACCCTTACAAAACTTTAAAAGCAAGGCCAAAACATTAGCTGCATTAGCCGGATGATACAAAAAATAAAGCATAAAGATGCTATACAAAATGGAAAGAAATTAGTTTTCTGAGTTGTGTCTGCTTCCAACTATCCAAATTGCTTAAGCATCTGGACAAAAGAGTAACTTTTCCAGCCAACCCAAGACCCCAGTTTCAACCAAACACAATAGGAAAAAAAGAGAGAGTCATTTATTGTCATTAATAGCAAAGATTAGTCAATGTAGGAGATGAGAGACCTCATATACATGGGAGGGTTTACAAATCTGAAGAAAAACTCATATCAATCAAGCAAAACAAATATGAAAAGAATTCATACAAAACTAGCGAAACAAATTCGAAGAAAATTTATATCGAGTATTAACAGTTTTTAGCAAATTACCTTTAAATTTTATCTTTGTTGTGGATTGCACTCGATTGGCACAGAGAATTCGGGGAAAGTTTTCTTCTATTTATAGAGAGACAAAGTAGACGCCTGAGTTTAATGAGAGACAAGTGAGTAGAGCTGTCAATATGGGTTAGCCCAGCCTAGTCCACATGGGCTTAGCAATTGATGGGATGGACTGAGCTAGTCCACCAATTTGACGGGCCTAACAATGGTTAGCCCACCCTAGATCTATTTGGTCCGCGGGGCCCCCGCGGGCCGGCCCATCTTTTTTTAAAATATAATTTTATATTTTTCTTTAAGTACTAATCTAAAAAAGAATATTTAAAAGTTAAAAAATATCGAAAAATTTCACAAAACTTAATAATTTTTTATATTGTTCCAATATATCACAATAAACACTAAAAAAGTAAAAGACAAGACTATATTTCATTCACTAAAAGTCAAAACTAAAAACAAACTATTCAAGAGAACGTCCATGATGCTTATGGGATATCCAGCACATCATCTTCATCAAACATATTTGAATCCGCTTGTGACAAGTTTGTCTTAACATCTTCACTTTCATTTACATCTACAATTCATATGCAATATTAATTAGTTAAATATTAAGAATAATTAAATTTTAAAAACTAATAATATTCAAATTCACATAAAAGATATTACCAGTTTGAGACTAGGAAAAGATGTGCAACCAATTTCGAGTAGTAACAAGTGTTTGGACATTTTCATGATGGATGCAATTTCTATACTTGGTAAGAACACGCCCACCAATATTAAATGCTATTTTGCTGCTACAATGTCATATACTTTTTATATTTTATATATTCCAAACAAATATTTTTATTAGGCCTATAGGCCGGTCCAGCCTAGCCTTAGTCAAGCCTCACGGGTCACAGACTTACTTGGGCTGGGCTTAAATGCCTCAATTTTAAATGGGCTCCAAATTCTAGCCCAACCCTACTAAATTATGGGTTGGGCTGGGCTGGCCCAAGGGGTCAAGCCCATATTGACGGAGAATTAGTTGGTCATAATAAATGGTGGGGTCTTTTATAAAATACAAAAGTTTGGGATAATTTTTAAAATTTTTAAAAAATATAACGGCTATATTTTGGGCCAAAACCAGCTGTTGAGCTGGTTTTTGGATTTGAAAATTTGCCTAAATATGGATAAAATTTATAAAAAAACATGTATTTACCAAATTTTTTTCGGAAAAAAGCACTACTGGGTACATCAAAGGTACCCTTGATTATTGATAACCATAGTCGCTACTACCTCCCATTTGAAGGTAGCCAAAAGAATACTTCGGTACATCAAAGGTACCCTTGATTATGGAATATTTTATTTATCTTCTAAAGACTCCAAACTTGTTGGATATTGTGACAGTGATGGGGCTGGTGATATTGATGATCGAAAGAGTACTACTAGGTTTGTTTTCTTTCTTGAAAATTCTGCACTTACATGGAATTCTAAGAAATAACCAATTATGACTTTGTCAACTTGTAAAGCGGAGTACGTAGCAGCTTATTCTTGTGTTTGTCATGCAATTTGGCTAAGGATCTTGTTGGAGGAACTTAGCTACCACAGAAAGGTGTAACGAAGATTTTTGTTGGCAATAAGTCGGCTATTGAACTAGACAAGAATTCGGTGTTTCATGAAAGGAGTGATGTCGCTCAAATTCACACCACTAATTGGGATTGTGAAGCGGTCGATACAATTATAATTACCCAACGTGAGTCGGGGTCGATTCCACAGAGAGCTTATATTGGATTAGGTATATATCTAGACTAAATGTATGATGTGCCCAAAATGCACTTCCACATGTTTGGTTGCTTCTTTCTACTTATAATTTTTATGCTAATATTTGTAAATGAAAAGCTACAGAACAATATTCTTGGTGTTGTTGTTTTTCAAGTTTATAAAAGATCTAGGGTCGTGACTTCCACCTAGGTGGTTACCTAACGGGTTGTGGATTTTAGGGCAAGTTTGATTGATTGGGGTGTAATATAGCAATCACACGCAATTACCCACTCTGTACCTCTCGGTGGTTAGAGTGCTTTTGCCCAATTTGGCTTTCTCAAGTCCAAATGAATAGTTCACAAAACAAGTGATAGATGCTCAAGTCGGGTCTTACTATCTCTAGATTCAACCCTTTAATTGAGGCTATCAATTTTTGAGTTCATCCCAATTCCTTGTTAGCCAAGTTTTCCTAGACTTAGTCTTTCTTTCTCAAGTAGAGACCAAGTCAATTAGGCATGAATCAATATTTGCAACCATCAATTCTTAATTTAAAGCAAGAACCGGGCTAATATCACTTACTCAATCACAAATAAGCCCTAAATTAAATACCCATTAGGCACCCACACTAGGGTTGGGTCACAACCCTAGCTAAACATTTAGCTATTCATAGAGAAAATTGAAGAAACTAAAGAAGAAAATAAGATTAAACTCATAATATATGATAAAGGGAAGAAAATTCAATGTTAAAATGATAAACTATTACAAAGTTACCCACAACTGTAAAGGAGAAACGGCTATCTCATTTATGATGTTCAAACTTAACCTAAATTTGACAGAAAAAACTATTTATACCCAGCTGAAATTATCAGACAAAGTTGCCCCTGCGGAGGATCTGCCGCCGCACAATTCTGTGTGTCGTCTGCACTTTGGTGTTGGCTTGACAGGATGGACTTTTGCGGCCGCACAATTCTGGGTTGCGGCCGCACCTCTTCAAATTCTGCGGACCGTACAATTATGAGTGCGGCCGCACTCTTGAGTTAGAGCTTTGACATGGAAGGCTTATGCGGATCACACATTTCTGAGTGCGGCCGCACTTTTGATTTTGCGGCCGCACAATAATGGCGCGGTCCGCACTTTTTCATAGACCAAAATCACATCTCTCTGAACCTCATCTTCTGCGGCCACACTATTATTATGTGGTCCGCACTTTGTATAGAAAATCTTACAGATGAGTCTTCATAGTTTGCGGCTGCACACAATATTATGAGGTCCGCACTTTGCACTTTTTTGCTTTATTTTGGTCCTTGTCCAAAATTACTCCTTCTTGAGTTGATTTTCATCTCTTTTGCTCATTTTCCAATAATCCTGCAAGTAAGCACATTTTATCAGCTCTCAGGAATACCTTTTAAGCATTTTTGAGCTAAAACGCAAGTAAAAAAGTGCAAATAAGTAGTCAAATCCCTACTTATCAACTCCCCCAGACTTAAGCTTTTGCTTTTCCTCAAACAAATTAAGGTAATTCCCACCTCCACAAGAAAAAATCTATTTCAGCTAGCCTAAGGTGAATCAAACATACATCAATTGGGACCAACAATTACCCACAACACTTATGAATTATCAACAAGGCAATGACTTGACTGTTCAAGTACAATAGTTCAAATCTGACACTAGAGCATCAAGAGTTTACTTTATTCATCAAGGAAGCTCGCTCTTTCATGTAGGCCATTGTGGATCACAAACTCCTCCTTCTCCACTCTCCGTTAGCATATCTCACTTTAAAATGTAACACTCAATTCAAGGATTGTGAAAAGTTCGCTCATCTCTCTCAAAAGAATATCACAAGTACGGCTCTAAGTATCATATGTTTGCCCATCATGTAAATCACCACTAATGTAAGCTCACTCGACTTGAAATCATATAGGGCTTTTTCGAGATGTAATGAAGGCTTTTGGACTAAGGTAGGATTTGTTAGAATAGAATGGGTTCATCTTTCCTTAAGCACTCCATTTTTCTTTTTGGCTCATTTTTTGTCGACTCTTTGAGTCATTTTCTTTTTCCTCTGGGGAACTAGAGAGACGTAACGTCACTCTTTCTTGTCCATGATATTCATTTTCTCCTTCTTTGTTTACTCCATGCCTTTCATCCTTGTTTTTTTTCTTTGAATCCTTTCAACTCTTTACTTTATTCACTTTCTTTTTAGTATTTTTCTTTTTGTTCTTTCTTTCTTTTCTTTACCTTCCCTTTTCTTCATTTCTTTCCTCTTCTTTGTACCTTTATATCACTTTCAAACTCCTTGTCTCTCCCCCAAACTTATGTTTCAGCCAATTGTTTCTCAAGAATGCTAAGGAAAGATCGGGTGCCAAGAGAGGGTCATTACAAAACGGATAAAGGCTTGTAACGTGGTAATTAAATGAAAAAGGGCTTAGGCTCAAATGGGTTGACTAGGGATATCACATTGGTAGGATATGGAAATTTTTCAAGTTGAATGGAGAGCCTACAATCATTTCTCAAGCCAAGCCAAACTTAGAATTTCGCCTAGAAAAATATTCCGGGCAAGTTCTAGAGTATTAGCATGGGTACTTAGACTTGCAACAAAAATCTCACTTCTCACACAATTGGATTGTTAAAGAGGATAGAGTCGAGGGCCCACAACAACCATATTCAAGATTGAAAATCACTAATGGTTCAACTAAACCACTCGTTGATTGCTCAAGTCAACACAAGAGTCTAAATGCCACTAATTAGAGCTATTTCTTGCCAAGAACTTGTTTTTAACCATAAGGCCGCAGGTAAATGTGTTGGTACCAAGTGAAGCATTCTTGAGACCCTTTTATTCATTACTATTGTTTTTACCTAAACATAAAAAACAGACTCAATCTCTTAAGAAGGTTGTCACGCCATCCATCGTTGGGAAGAGTCACCCAGTTCACACAAAATCCACCTTTGGAAAAAACAATGGCATTAAGAATACCAAAGGCTTATTGCTCACTTAAACATAACAAGAAGCTACCAAATCAAAAAGATGCTATTAAAGTAAATAAGAAGTTATACTACTAATAAAAACAAACTAAAAAAGCAATAAATAAACTGCTGAAAGTAAGACAAATGAATATACAAACCGAGGGAAAATGAATATATACATCAAGGGAAAGGGAGGAATATATACATAACGAAAGAGAGAATAAAGATAAAAGAAAAAGAGTATTAAAGTTATTACAGGCCAATGTCAATGTCATAATAAACTATCCAAAATAGACCACCCCCTTTAAAAGAATAAGCATTGTCCTTAATGCTTAACAAAAATAAGAATAAGGAAGGGTAGAGAGTGAAGAGAACTCCCTATGTGGTCTCAGTGTGTATGGTATCAGCAGCACCCTCTGGATCCTCCAACTAGATCTCATAGTCCTCCAGTCGTGGAATAATGGGGTTGGTGAACATTTGGAGTATCCCCTCAACGGTGTGGGCAGCAAGGTCTGGCTCCTCAGACTGGCCAAGTGCTGTCTCTGATTCCTTAGGTACTGGTGGTACCGCTGGTGCTGCTGGTGCTACTGGTGTTGACTCCATCAGAAGGTCAAGTGGAATATCCCCAGCTAATGTAAGCTTGGCCACCTCTGTGTGCAATCTTTTCACTGATTTCTTTGATGTCTAAGATTTCCGCATCTTCTTCACCTATTTTCCCAACTCCTCAATAGCTCTCCCGTGTGCCACCACTGTATCCATGATGGTCTTCTAATTTTCCAGGATCTTCTTCAATGTTTCCTCCATTGACGGTGGTACTTGAGGTGTTGCTGGGGTAGAGGACTGTGCTGCAACAGCACTGGATATGTCAGACAGCTTTGAAGTAGTTGTCTGCGTCTGGTTGTTGAGACTCGCCAATGTCTGGGAGACACGCAGCACAGTGGATATGTGGAAGAGGCAGGTACTGGCACTGATGTAGATGGTCTAGAAGGTGGAGGTGGTGGCATTCAGCTGCCTCGGTGGAAGGACCGGGTGCTGTAGAAGGCATGGCAGTTGTAGAAGGCTCAGCTGCTGAATCTGTAACCACACCGTTGGCTCATCAGACTGGCCACCGGTGGTAGTTTCCTTACCCTTGAACTTTGGGTTTCCCGAATCTTGCATAGAGTACCATGAGAAGGGCTTTTTAGCCCGCACCTTTTGATCAAAACTCCTCGCCTCCACCTTTGCATCTGTGAGGTATTCTGCAAGTGTGTTGGGATATGGATAGGATCTTTCACCTTTTTGGACCACCAATGACATATTGGCCGACATGATGACACCCACATTGATTGGGTACCCGGCCATGATGGATGCCACCAAAATTGCTCGTGGGAGTGGAAGATTGTTTTTATTCCGGCTCGGGTCTAAGCGGTTGCACACAAAAGTTAGCCACCCTTTTGCTTCAAAATTGAGGGTGGCCCGAGCAACGGGAACCCCCGCCGTGATCCATGATGGTGGTGGTCCTGGAGCTGCCAATATCTCTACTAGCCAAGGGCGAATTGCATCACCCATAGAGAGCTTTTCCAAGTACCGGACTGGTTCTAACTCCTCGAATCCAAAGTATTGGTTTAGAGTGCACTAATCGAATTTAACTTTCAAATTCCGCACTTTGGTAACTTCGGCACCCTTCTTGAATTCATGTACTAAGTGCTCCTTTGCATCCTTGACACTCTGGGTGAACCATATCCACCCTTGGCGCTCCCTGAACTGCCTAAGGACATTTGGATTGTATTTATCCAAATCCTTCAGTAAAATTTGCCGCTCAAGTGTGAGCGATCTTTTGGGCCACCATTCTCTGAACCTGTTGAAAGCTGTTAAGCTCACAAATCTGTCTTCCCATATCTCCTTCTTTTTCGACCTCTCAAGGTCGCCCACTCTAGTGTCACCTCCTCTACCATCATCAGGAACATCATCATCATCTACAACAATTGGTGTAGGAGGAGTGTGTGTAGAGGAGGGCTCTGAACCCTGGCTGCCGGCATCTGAACCCTCAGAAGAACTTGTTGAGGTAGAGGGTTCGTCACGGAGTTGGTACTTCCCAGAGAAGTGTGATGGTTGGGACTGGGCCTCCGGTTGTTCCTCCACTGAGTTACCTTCGGAGGCTTCCCTAGACGGGAAATATGAGCTTGATTCTAAAGGCTTTGACGCCCTACCTCTCCATAGGGTTTGCTTTTTAGTTAATGGTTTCTTCTGCACTCCCAAAGGTTGAGTACATTTGCCCCAGCCTCGAGAGGATTCACCTCTCCCTTTAGATGTATCTCCTCTGCCTCGTGATCGAACAATTGTCTGCAATACAAGGCACATAAGTCAGTTAGAGCTCAAAACAGTGTACACAGATGCATGACAATTGCAAGAAATCAGACTACAGAAGAGGCAGTGCGGACCACACAATTTTGAGTGCGGCCGCAGACTGCCTTGTGTGGACCATACAATTTTGAAGTGCGGTCGCACATCCTGAAGTGCACCGCACAATTTTGAGTGCGGCGGCACAATCCTAATTCCAGAACACTGGTTCCCTGAAGACCCAAAGTGCGGTCTCACACATTTTTCTGTGGCCGCACAATGTTTCTGCGGGCTGCATAATTTTGAGTGCGGTCCGCACAATTCATGCAACACTTGTTCCCTAATTTAAAGATCTGTGACCGTACAAATTTGTGTTCGGCTGCACAATTTGAAATTTTGCAGCACTGACTTTATTTTTCGTAATTTTTACAAAAATTAGACATGGTATTTGTAACTGAACATGATTAATGATCTACCCAGTCCCTAATGAACGTATAATATATTACCCACATGATTTTAAGCACACATGACTAACAATTGACATTTTAGGTCTAAAAATAACTCTACCACCAAGGAACAAAAACTAAGAGAAATTAAAAAATCTAAAGATGTAATGAACATACCAGTTATGAAAGACGCAGATAAGAATCTAGACTGATGAAATGAAGGAAGATTGTGAGCGAGTGTGTAAAGTTGTGAATAGTGCATTGAGGTTCTATTTATAGGTTGACCAAGTCGCCCCAAACTTAAGCTGAGTGCGGCCGCACAATTTTGAGTGCGGTCCGAACTCTTTACCTGGACCTTGAAGAAACTCTGCGGTCCGCACAAAAGTGAGTGCGGTCGCAGAATTTGTGCGGACACCACAATTTTGTGTGCGGCCGAAGATTTGCTATGAATTTTGAGCGGCCAGCTTCAGAGAGCTTGCACTTTTGGTCTTCCAGTTGTGACCGCACACAGAATTGTGCGGCCGCAGAGTGATTTCTGCTGCTGCCTTTAGAATTGTGCGGTCCGCACAATTAATGTGCGGTCCGCACAATTAATGTGCGATCCGCACTTTTGCAACACTTAACCAATTTTTTTATGACATGGTCTTTGCGATGCACACTCATTCTTGCATACCTTTCAAAACTAGTTAGCACAAAACAAAGCCTATCTAATCAAGAAGAAAAAGAAAAAGAAAAAGACACATGGGCTGCCTCCCAAGAAGCGCCTAATTTAACATCGCGGCACGACGTAGATTACCAATCATTTGAAATGAAGAACCGCCACTACGTGACCATCATCAACTTTACCAAGATAGTGTTTCACCCGGTGCTCATTGACTCTAAACACCTCATCATTTTTATTTTTCAAGTCCAAAGCACCAAAGGGGGTTACATTCACCACTTCAAATGGGTCACTCCATTTAGACTTCAACTTGCACGGAAATATCCGTAACCGGGAATTGAACAATAACACGAGATCACCTTCTTTGAACTCCTTATTTTGGAAGTACTTGTCATGGAGGTACTTCATCTTCTCCTTGTATAGGGACGAGCTTGTGTAGGCATGGTACCAGAATTGATAATATGGGATGAAGCACTTATGTCTAAGTGTCAAACGATCGAAATGATTTTCCGGAGTTCTAGAGATACATTGGATATTAGTGAACCATTTGGTGGAAAATTAATGATTTGGATGTGATTTATGTCAAGTACTATCAGTAGTTCCAAAATCGACAAAGCAGATACTGTAAAAGCTAGCTTGCCAAAGTTATGCTTCTGGCCTCAAATGGAAAGTATTCAACTGACAAGAAATATAAAGTAAGAACATATCCAGTATTCAGTGTCTTCTTGCTTTGTGTCAGAAACGAAGAAGAGTATTCAATAAAAGATAATTTGATTCTTCCTGAACGCTTGGTTATCAATCCCAATGGTAATGGTAGTGCATTTAATAATAGAAATATTTCTATATTAGATTAAAACGCAATTTGTGCAAATCGCATGATAGAATTAAAAAGATATCTTAGCTAGCAGAAATGAATATGTTGATCAACTAAATAAAATATTGATTGCAAAATTTTATAGTAAAAACACAGTATTTTTCTATTTTTGACTCAGCTAAAAATGATACCAATAATTATTACCAAAAAGAATACTAAATACTTTAATACCAAATGGCCTTCTACCATACATGTTTCAAGTTTATTATTTTTTACATATGTTAGTGTCACAATTTATAGAATAGACTAAGTTAAAATTGATATTCCATTGTATATAGGTTGATATTGAAGAAAAATATGCCTGTCATGCTACTGAATAACTTAGATACACCGAATAGCTTATGTAATAGCACACAGATAATATAAATAAGTTTTGCTAATAACGTTATATATAAAAATTAAGATACTGGTCAATGTGCTTCTAAATATATTCTTATCCCTGGATTTAACTTTCATCTTCCGAAATTAAGGAGTACCTTTTTAAATTTGTGTGAAAATAATTTTTAGTATGTTTATATTTTGCAAACATAATAAATAAAGCACAAGGATACTCATCCTAAATATTGGACTATATTTACCGCAATATATTTTCTTCCACGAACAACTGTATGTTTCACTTTCAGGGGAGATATCAAGATCGACAACAAGAGTTTTGGTTAAGGCAGAGCAACCAAAGTATTAGGAGGAAACATACACAAAAAAAATAATGTCCACAAAGAAATGTTCGTTAAGATACCATCATATTAAATATTTTTAAACTATAATACATAATTATCCAACTAACATGACAAAATTGATCATTTGTGTAAGTTATGATGATGTTCTTTTATTTTTAAATTCATGTATTATGCTAATGTAATAATATTTTTCGGCATTTAGCGATTGTTATATTATTATACATAAAATTTCTTTCATTAACTAAATTTTTTTATTCCTTCATATAAATAAATATCCAAATCATCACGTGCCAATATTAACGTGCAACCATAGATACTAGTATATACATACATATATATATATATATATATATATATATATATATGTATGTACACTTTTCGGCTAATAAATTTAATTTTGATTAATCCGCTAATTTTATATTTTGACCTAAAATAACTCGAGAATTAAGAAAACGTTGTCTTTAGTGAGTATAAATATCGTGTTAAGATAACCATAGTGGACTAGAAAATAATAATAACAACTTAAAACACACGAACCAAAATGATGCGAGTCGGAATAGTACTATATAAGTAGAAATATATTGAACTTCAACGGTACTCCATTATAGCATCAGAAAAGTCTCCTCCAAAATCCTATTCTCCCGTGCTTCCCGCCAAAAAAGAGAGACGATGAAAGGTCGCCGGCGACGATTTCTGGCGCCAACTTCATCTCCGTCTCCTTCTCCGTCAATCGGCGATCTCCGTGTTAAGTTCTCGCGGATCGTTTCGCATCACGAGCAACTCAAAATCGCCTTCAATCAGCTCGATTTTCAGATCCGAACTGGCTTGCAGGAAGTACGTACAAATTCTTCAAACTCGTACTTAAATTTTAATTTTAGAATATATTTATATTCGATCTCTCCAAACATGAAGCAAATGGAGAGTTGTGGATTTTAGGTTTAAATCTGGTTTTAATGCCTGATTTTTTATGTTTTAATTTGAAGGCGGCAGACGTCTTTGAATCATTAGCTAATCCGCTGATGAAGCTCGTAGGACTGAAGACTGTTGAAATGGCTGAGGAAGGAAAATTTAGTACCGTTGTCGTCGATTATAATAATTTTTGTGCCGATGTACTCTACTATCAAACTCCTATACTCTGTTATCTCCGTGTGTTTAATCAGATATCTAAAATTTTAAATGAGCGAGTTGATAATCGTGAAGATATTAAACTCCTAAGCATATACGGTCGTTCAATTATATGTTAACTTTTTTGGTGACAGGACTTTAAGAGAAACGAGAATGGAGCTGAAACGATGGTGAGAAACGAAGCAAGCGAAATTGAGGTAACAAGTAAACGCGTTTTGAGCTTGTGCATGCGTTAGTAATGTCATATTCACTTCTCGTTTATGACTGTATTCCGCTGAACATGAAGCTCCAGATGTTAGTGTAATTTATGTATTACGTTATTCGTAGTGGTGGAAACCTAGTCTTGATAGAGAAAATATCTAAGTATAAAATATGAATACTTAAATGATTATGAAGTTTTGAAACTTGTGAGAGTTGCAATAGTCTCAAACATTTTGGAAGAGAGTCGCTTAAGTTAGAATAGGAGTATGTGTGCATGATAATATGTATATATCCGTCCGTAATTGAACTGTGAAACTAAATTGAAGAGCCAATGCTTTTCAGCAGCTATGAGTGTTATTATTTTCATTCGAAGGACAAAAGCACGAAATCAGAAAGTGAAATTTGAAGTAATAACTATGCTCCATTTAGATCCGAAATTCTACCTCTTACTCTGTGTTCGTGTATCCCAATATCTTGTTATCTTTTGGTGGTAGAGACAATGTTAGTAAGTGTTCAACATGGAGGTCTAAGCTGAGTTTATAGTAAGGTAGATTGGCTATATACAACCAGATGGATGAGCAGTGGCGGATTTAGGGGGCGCAAGGGTGTTCACACGAACCCCTTCGCCGAAAAATTACACTGTGTATACAAGGCAATATCTGGTTTCTATCTCTATATATTATGTTTTGAATTCCCTTTACATAGTCCAAAAGAATGGCTTAGTGGTCAAGGGGGTTCAAAATCATTATGAGGTCATTGGTGCAATTCCCACTAGCTACAATCTCATTAAATTTTTTAACTTATTCCTTTTTGTACCCCTTAGCAAAAGTCCTGCTTCCGCCACTGTGGATGAGTACTTCAAGATGTTGGCAAATATACTATTTGTATCATTCTTCATGAATAACACGACTTAATGAATTGTTGGGATTGGCTGACTCTTTAAAAGATTCACATGAATTTCCACAAATTGTTTGAATCTAGATGTGAACTAGGTTTCTCAATCTGCAAATGCAGGAAGCAGGCTATATAAATAGAGCCAAAACAGTTGGCAAAGAGCTAATTCAGAAACAAGAAATGCAGCTAAAACATTTGATCCATCTGCTAAGACAAGTTGAAGCCCAAGTAAATTCAAGCCAAACCAACATTCTTCAGACCCTTAGTGACCATCAAACTTCCATACATAATGTTTTCAAGAAAGCTGTGGCATATGTTTCTGCCATTCACCAGAGAGGTGAAAACGATAGCACTTCTGTGATCACAATTCAACTTCTGAAATACATATTTCGTCTCGTTGTTGCTACACTGAGCTCGGTAGAGTCTGGAGTGGACAACCTAGTGGACGAGCTAGCTAGAAAAATGTGTAGTCCAATGGTCGACTATGTGAAGGGTCTTAAGCTTGAAATCAGATCAGGAAGATGCCATCACCTATTGAGCATAGTGGAAGAGATGGGAGGAGCAATGAGAACAGGGAGGATCGAGTTGGAGGAAGCAAGGAAGAAAGCAAGAGTAGCAGAACATAATAGACTTGATGCATTGTACAAGTTGAAGAAATCAGAAGAAATAGCAAGGAAGCACCAGTTCCTCTTGGAAGCCGAGAACGGATCAAAGGAACAATTTGAGCATGAGAAGGTATTCTTCTTACTTGATTAATTTACTGCAAATTCACTTGATGCTAACCATGTTTTGGCCTGACGAAATGTGTTGGCAAGGAGTGCACTGACTCTCAGAGGCCTTGCTTGTTGATGAATTAAAACTACCCAGCCCATACTGCATACGCTGAGAACTCCAGCTACTCTGAGTTATTGTCGCTGTCTTGATTTGGTCTTTTTATACCAAAACTTTTTAAAGTCATTAGCTTCTTGATATGATCTTCTGTTATTATTTTAGAAAATTATGATGATCATTTTTCCAATTAACGAATTCAATGATTGTTTAGACTACACGCTTCTCAGGATGCACAAATGCTTATGAAGAAATATGAAGAGATAATGCAAAATTTTAATTTGGAAGAGATTATCTGAGACACCAGTCATTAGCTCACAAATGCATTCTTTGCCTTCCCTTGTAGTTAGACATCGTGCTGCATTACAACTTTTCATTTCCCCATTCTTGCTAACTTTTGTGGGATTGTAGCATCATGGGAATCCAAATTGTCATTTTTTTCATTTTAAATGTCAAATGCATATTGCTGTAAAAGGGTTCAGATAGGAGCTGCATTTGGGAAATATCGTTTCTGCTCATATGCTAAATCTTTTAGTGCTACTGACTGTACTATTGCTTGTAAGTTTTTTATCGTGAAGCTTGTTGTGAAGGACCAGGATCATGCTAAAGAGGACAAACTTCTGTGGGAGTTGCTTAAAAAGAAGAGAAAATTGGGCATGGGAAATGGGAGCAGTAAACCATGTGGCCTTGCACTGAGCCAGTTGAGTCCACAAACCCCACGCTTGGTTCCCTCCTCTTCACCTACATACAGTTCAAATGGTCACCATTTGCTACCCAAGATACCCCTGGGCTCCTCACCTTCGGTGACATATCCGCAACGTAAACCTCAGAAGAAGATTACATCCGGATTTCGTACTTAAAACTTTTATCATATGGAATTAGGCTGTGGCTTGGTTTTGGTAACTATACTTTGATAACCTCTTTTATTTTTACTGCGAGGGGCTTCATTAGTTTGCAATTCTTGCATTCTGTTATTCCATCATGTTGACAGTATAAAAGTAACTTCAGTGTGCATTCACTGATTTAATTTTCCAAACCAAGAAAATATCCTCTGTTGTACAAATGCATCCACTGCTATGTCCCAATTGCAGTATTATATGAGTGAGAGAAACATAGGTGTTATCCTCAAGAAAGCAGTATGGTTTATAGTTTAAACAATAGTATGCAGTTGCAGTAAATGACATGCCACCTAATGTTATCACATATACTGACATAAATAAGCAATCCATGTACCTAGTCAGTTCAGTATGATAACATTTCTTGATGAGTTAGTTCAAAAGATCTTCCACAGAGGTTAGCTTAGCAGCTAAGGAGATATTAGAAGTCTAAATTGGACTCCTCTTCCCATTCTTTTTTTAATTGAAGTTTTGTTATTCTCCTGTTTGTGAAAGCATATAGCACGTATTCATTCGGATTGTGTATCTGACTGTCGCATATTTCCCATTTACGCACACTGCTGCTCCAATAAACATTCTGCTTAGGGGTGTGCATTCGAATCGGTTTATCGATAAATTGAATCGATTATTGGTTATCGAAATCGAAATCGAAAAAATCGAAACCTTATTGAAACGATAACGATAAGCATATGTACAAATCGATAAGGGTCAAAATCGAATCGATAAATCGAATGCACACCCCTAGACTGTAGACACTTGCTAAATGAGTAATTACCTATTTGTGTAGATTAATATAACATACAAAATGTATATATATTCCGCTACTATTTTGAAAGCGGCTATACAATATTATTTTCCCTAATCTATACCCTTTCCTTTACCCTAAGTCCCTTACCCTATTATTTCCTCTACCACATTTAAGGAATCATCATATTTAAAGATCAAGGGAATGAAGTTCAAATTAATGGAAAACAGAATTAGCCGTGATGATGTGTTTTGTTTTGTTTTGTTTTTTTATACCGTTGGAGTGTTGGTGGCATACATTTGATCCCTTACTTTAGTTTTGTTGCATGTGCTTGTTGACACAATTTTTATATTATAAATGGTGTTCGTCTTATTTTAGCTTCTTTTTGTCCATATTAGTTAGGTGCGTTTATAGCGATATACTTTCCGTGGAATCCCGCAAATTTTTTTATTGGTGTAATCGATAACCGAATCGATAAGCCCCCAAAATCGATAAATCGAAATCGAAAATATCGAAACCTTATTGAAACGATAACGATAAGCATATGTACAAATCGATAATCGATAAGTACTTATCGATAAGGGGTCAAAATCAAATCGATAAATCAAATGCACACCCCTAATTCTGCTCAACTTTTTCCTTTTTCGTTTAAATGAATAGAAAAGACAAAAAAATACGTCTTCTGAAACAAAATTGGGCTGTTGTAATTGTTTATCGGGCTTTTTTCACTTTTAACCCGTGCCAGAAACTATTTACATTCTGTAGTCAAAAAAGTGTACAAAATTTGTATAATTTGTGTATATAACATATAGAATGTATATATATACAAAAAATATATTTTTTTTGACTATTATTTTGAGAGCAGCTATAAGTGCCATTTTCCCTTGTTTATCCATATGGTCCACTAAGACCAAGTTCGTAGTTTTTGGACTGCTCCTATGGTTTGGGCCTTAAAAATCCATCCGCTAGATGGGCACAAATTTCCATATATCCACCAAAAAAGATAGAGATCCGAGTAGGATTTCACAGACCCAGAATGAGAAATATACATGGATGGGCACTTTTTAAAGAATATTTAAGAAAATATTAGTAATCTTTATTTATTACATAAATGGAAGAGTTTTTTACACTAATAACATTTAACCGTAAGTTTTAAAAATAAATGAAGACCACTAAATGCGGGATCTATTTTGATCCTTATTAATGTCGTTGCACCCCCCTCCCCCCTCCCCCAAACACAAACACCACATCCGTTCCTCCTCATTTTTTTTTCCCGCCCCTCAATTGTTTTACCCTTTAACTTGAAAAAAAATAAAAATAAATTGAGTATACTTGTGCCATTTATATAATTAAATATTGCTAATACATAAATACCAGAATTATTATGTAAGTATTTTCTAAATAAATTCGTAAACACGGAAGCAATATACATGATACAATTATTATTTGTAAAATTAAAATGCTAGAATTATCCCGTGAATACTTAATAAAATTATACCTTTTATATAATTAAATATTTAAATATTAATTATGTATGCAATATACTAAGAATCAATTCTGGTGGAAGTCATATTCTTACGGTAAATTCAGATAATTGAAATACAAATGCATTGAAGAACAATTCCACATTTTTTATAATTATACCATTATTATACCAATTATATAATTAAATAGTGATAAGTAAATATGCAATATAACATAATTATTCCATAAATATATCTATAATGTAAGTTCCAATTAATACAGTATATCATTGTTATTATGCCCGCTAAATTCTAAATTCATTGGAGTTATATTGATCTTATTTCCAACGAATTGGATACACTTCAAATATAAATGATATTTTAAAGTATTTTCTCATAATATTTTTTATTATTGTTCTTACTTTTCAATTCTTAGTGGTAGTATATATCAATATACCTATTATATTCAATATATATTATTTCAATATTTGATTATTTTCTCAATTGTTGATTGCCTTATACATGCTTTATCCCAAGTTTATTTATAATAACTTTTATGAATGGAAAGAAATCATTGAGATCCTAGTTTGTTCTCAAACGTGAAATATGGGATGTAGTTAATTAGAACATGGACAGTTTTGTGATAATTTAGTAACTGAAAACGTGATTCTCGGTCCAATATTATAGATTTCTGCTAGGAATGTAGTTAATTAGTTGCCATATCTGTTAATTACTTATTGCTGCTGTAAGTCTGTAAAATTTTCTTAAATTGTGCCTAATTATGTCTTCCCCCCCATCTTGATGGCAGCCCTTGTTGTAGTGTAAAGACTCGAAATGCGTATTGGATATTGGAAAATTGGTCTTCTGTGTATAAAGGATTTATAAGTTGGGTACACAGTAGGTGCAATAAAGGATTTAAATTATATAGATTGATTATAATTTAATTTTATATTGCTGTTGTAATTTAACAGATTGTTATACATGACCTACCATATTTTTTAGCTTTTCACCTCATTCTTAATAAAGATATAGTTACATATGTAGTTATCTTCTAAACAATCCAACAATGTAAAAAAAAATGGATTGTGGGTATATTGATTATTAAATGTCAAACTTACAGTTATCTAATATCTTCTACTTTCATGAGAAAAATGTAACATGAGACAGTGATTAAAATTTTATTTTTCTCACTCACGTGTACATGATTCGTGTAAATTAGAAGCACGCAGACTAATACGTAGCTGAGAAAGTTATTAAAGTAAAATCTATAGGATTAGAGCCCAACAGTAAAACACAGAGAGAATAATAAGAGGAAAATTCAAAATATGATAGCCAAGCAAATTACTGGAAAATTCCCAAGTTTAGCACCCACTGGGTATATGATGATTAATAATGGTATAATTACAAGAGCCAAAATCGATACACGTGTTGGGACTGCGGTGGTAAAAAAAAAGTTTAGAGGGTGGGTCGGTGCCTACAAAGAAAATAGTGGTATTGAAATATCATCGAAATGTTATTATTGTTTGCGGCAATAAAGCTAATTAAAACCTCACCCTTCGTTCATTCGAAAAATATAAGAGTGTTTTAAACTATATGACACATGCAACTCAAGGCGTAAGACATGTATAAAGAGAAATATTTTATCATTCGAGAGCTTCATTTGATCTCTCGTTCGATGAAATTTTGAATGCTTACTACTACAATTTTATGACACATTCGTTCATTCTTTCGTTATAACAACTAGTACCAATAATGCATGAGAACACATGAACTTTTACTATAGCTGCACCATTAACGTTATACCTTGTGCGGTACTACTAGCTAGTACCCATACTCTAGTCGATCGAGAGCCTTTGGGAGGAAAAGAGTTAATTTATGTTGTAATTTTAACTAAAAAAAGTTAGAACAGTAAAAGTACTTAAAAAAAAAACAAAGTGAACTCCCAACATGCTGTGTCGTAAAGAAGAAGAAAGGGGAAACTAAGTCATCATTCATATTCATGAACATTCCTAGTTTGAGTACGTGTTTTGCCTTTTCTGTTTGAGTCCACTTTGTATTATTTTTTCTTTTTTCTGTCGTCAATGAGCCGAATTTGATGACCAGTGACTTCTAGAATTTTGCTACAGAATGTCCATTGTTTTCACATTTAATTTGTTCTTCTTTTCTTATTTAATTTATACTGATATGTGATCTGGAGCTAGAGTATTGCGTACGGATTCGGCTGAATCCGGTACTTTGAGTCTTAAAATATAATTTTATTTAAAATTTATATATTATTAATTTAAAATCAGAAATTTTAAATGATAAGAATTTCAAATTCATATGCTTCAAAATCTAACTCCTATACAGGAGCCTTGAAGCAACGGTAAAGTTGCCTTCGTGTGACCTATAGGTCACGGATTTGAGCCGTGGAAATAGTCACCAATTTACATTAGGGCAGGTTGTCTACATCATACCCGTTGAAGTGCGACTCTTCCTCGGACCCTGGATGAATGCGGAATACTTTATGCACCGGACTATCATTATACGGGAATAAACAGGGGCGGATTTACATGGGCCCAAGCGGTGTCCCGTGACACCGCTTCGTCGAAATTTTTACTATTTATATATACAAAAATAACAAGTAAAACAGAAATACAAGATAAAACCATTAAAAGTGACATCACATACAACAGAATAGCTCAGTAGTCTAGTGGTTGATAGCTTCATATTTGTTGTGAGAGGTCTTGTGTTTGAACTCCCTTGGCTCCACAAATTTTTTTTTGACTTGTTACGGACCTCTCACTAGAAATAGTTATACCGCTTATAAAAAATCCTGCTCCACCGGAAATAAAGAACTACTAAGTATGAATGAATATGTATCCAAGTAGAAATAAGCAAGTGAAAGCTTACTTCTCACTGCTTTTGCACTTAAAATATAGATATATGTTCACTATTTTTCAAACAAAGATTGGGGAATGATTAACATTCATGCACGTTTCCATGCAAAATGATCTTTTCATTTTTCAAACTTTGGAAATGTCAAAAGTCGAGTTTGGAACTAGCTTCTCAACAAAGGGAACTATATGCTTTTTCTTTCTTGTTTTTTTCAATATTATAAAAGAAGAAGTACTGGGCGTGCGTTATATATTATTCTTTGTTTATCTTTTTTGACAAAAGCAGCTGATAGATCATAGGTGAAAAAACATGTCTTGGATTTTTATTAGAGTTTAAGCGGGCGTTTGGACATAAGAATTGTAAAATTTCGAAAAAAGTAAAAAATTTCTTCAACCGAAAATAATAACAACAACAATAATCCAGTAAAATCTTATTAGTGGGGTCTGGGAAGGGTAGTGTGTACACAAACCTTACCCCTACCCCGAAGGGATAGGAGGCTATTTCCGAAAGACCTCGGCTCAAAAAAACAAAAGGAGACAATATTAGTATCACCATAGAAGTCATTGGAAAAATAGGAACAACATGAATCTAGAAGAAAGATGCAAAGCAAAGCAAAAGCGATAGCTAGTAAATAGGTCATGCACTGAAAAGCGAAATAGTAAGACACAACGTTGTCACTAGCTGTCTTAGACAAAACCCCTACCAGACTAGTCTCACAAAGGTACGAAGTAAGGCAAGAATCAACTATCTCCTAACCTACAACTCTAATACACGACCTCCACATCTTCCTATCAAGTGTCATGTCCTCAAAAATCTGAAGCCTCGCTATATCCTGCCTGATCACCTCTCCCCAATACTTGATCTTAGGCCGCCCTCTAGCTCTTCTCGCGCACTCCACAACCAGCCGCTCACACCTCCTTATAACTGGAGCATCTGGGCTATTCTCCTCTTAACATGCCCGAACCATCCGAGCCTCGCTTCCCGCATCTAGTCATCAATGGGAGCCACGTGCACCTTCTCCCGAATATCATCATTCCTAACTTATCCATCCTAGTGTGCCCGCACATCCACCTCAACATCCTCATTTCTGCTACTTTCATCTTCTAGATATGTGAGTTCTTAACAGCCCAACATTCAGCCTCATACATCATGGCCGGTCTAACCACCGCTTTATAGAACTTACCTTTGAGTATCGGTGGCACTCTCCTGTCACACTGGACTCCAGATGCTAACCTCCACTTCGTCCATCCTACCTCAATACGGTGTGTGACATCCTCATCGATCTCCCCTCCCCCCTGGATAACCGACCCAAGGTAAAACTGTCTCTACTCGGGATGACCTGTGATTCACGCCTCACATCCACGTCCACTTCCCCGGCTCAGCGCTAAACTTACACTCCAGGTATTCCGTCTTGAAAAATGATATTTGAAAAATAACTTTTTGGAGTTTTTCAAATTTTCAAAAAATTCCAAAATTCATCTTCAAGTGATGAAAATTGAAAATTTGTGGCCAAATATTGATTTCGAAAAAAAATAATTCTTTTTTGAAAAAAAGTGAAAAAAATTGTATGGCCAAAAGGGCTCTAAGTTTTTTACACTAATAATTTTAAGAAAATATCGAATCATTTCAAAACTGATACAGGTTACTATGTGCCTATAGGGCAAATAAAATTAATAACTTCGAGAAATATGAAATATGTAATTTGATGTAATATGTTAAATTAAACTGGTAGTATTTTTTGTACTAATAATATATATAAATTAAATTTCATTATTATTATTATTATTATTATTATTATTATTATTATTATTATTGATTTTAAGGGCCCCAGGCCTAT
The DNA here is from genome assembly GCF_001879085.1 of Nicotiana attenuata. Lineage (NCBI taxonomy): Eukaryota > Viridiplantae > Streptophyta > Magnoliopsida > Solanales > Solanaceae > Nicotiana > Nicotiana attenuata. Next base: position 440,520 of record NW_017670665.1, on the reverse strand, counting down.
GCGCCGCTTAAGGCTGATGCCTTTCATTACACTTATAGCTAGTTCTCTACATACTAGCTAATTGATTTCCTGAAGTGATTAATTTCCTATAACTACGGAGTAGTTATTAGCAACAGTAAAGAGCCGCTTTTAGCTTGGATTTTAGTGTGGCTACATCAACACTCAACAGTAGTATAAAATTTTATACTAGAGATGTATTTTATTAAAGACTTTTAAGTTATATATACTGTCTCAATAAAAAACTTTTATACTATCTGATTATCTGTTACCTAAAGGATATTTACAGGTAAGTCATCCTAATTAAATGTGAAATTTATGATCGAAAATAAGATAAGATACATACTAGCACTACAACAAGTAAGAATAACCTAATGGTATAAATATTCTTTACTTATATAATTAGCTATCATGCTTTGTGTAGATCACCATGATAAACAGTTATCTCTAGCTAGTTGGTCACGCCCAACTATGCCCTCTAAAAAAGGGACTCTGCGGACGTTGCAAATATAACCCGAGTATTACGCCCAGGGTCGAATCCACAGAGAGTTAACCTATCAATCACTATCTTTAGACCCAATAAACTCTTCAGAACCAGCTTCCCAGATGTTTGAATCACAGTTGAAAGTTGCTTTACTAACTACGATTGCAAGTAAATTAAACAGCTGTAAATTAAAATGCTAAGGTTGTAAACAATGATGAGAAGAAGCTAAGGCAATGATTTCCCCTATTAAAAGAATCCCTTCTGTTTATGCTCATACAAATTTACCAACACATCTCTATCAATCATGAACGCTCATCTTACCGTAAATCTCTCCCGAGTAATCACAGTAATATACTAATTGCACTCTCCCGAGATACACTAGCTTACTTTATTTAGCACAATTCACTTTAGATTACACCCAAGGCTTCGTTATCCCTAATCCCGCCTTTAAACCCGCAATTATAGATTCCTCTTATACTTTGGGAGTGGTGTTGTTCAACAATAACCTAAATATGCACTCTTTTCCAAGTTATGCACACTAAATAGGCACAGCTAATTGAGGATCCTGTCAATTAACTACAACAAACACAAAGTTGAACAAATAGAGATTGAAACTAGCAATTTGTATTCACATAAACAAGATGTTCATCCCCCAATAGGTTCCATCAAAGCCTTAGACACAGGATTTAGCTACTCATGGCTATGGGAAAACAAACTAAGATAGAATTCATCATAACTAGCAATAAAAATCAAAGAAAAGAAGAAAGATGTTTTGGGTGATCTCTCACAATTGTTCTCCTTGCCAAGATACTCTAAAATTCAATACATGCCTCTCTTGGGCGAAGTCTTGTACTTAAAATAGGGTTTAGGTCTAAAAATCCCGTGTTTTACACTTTAGTCCCTGAAGTTTTCTGCTTCCACAGCGGTTCTGCCGCGGTCGCGGTCAAACCGCGGCCAAATGCCTTCTCTGAATCTGAAGTTATCCGCAGCTATCTTCCACCGCGGTTCTACCGCGGTCGCGGTGGAACCGCGGTCAACCCAGTCCTCTGAATCTTCAGGCCTGTTTTGCGTGGTTTCCTTGGGGAATTTCACAGTTGGCCTCTTTTTCTTCATTTTTGACTCCAAAAATACTCCCTAGCCTTCCCTGATCATATATCACCTGCAAATCATGAAAAGCACTAATAAGAGCATTTTGTTATCACTTTTATCATCAAAACTATACAAGAAGGTGGTTTTTTAAGGCGTGATTATAGTTAAATTCACCTATTATCACTAGTCTGAATTTAATTTTAAGCAACAAATTCTTTGTATTATCCGTGTACAAAAATTCAAAACAGCTAGCATTAACCTAATATAATTGAAGTTAATTCTGTATGCCCTTTAGTAGGATTAGAAAAAAGGAGAATTCTTTTGGTTTTACTGACTTAATTATAATTTATAAGCTATATAACGGTTGACATTGTCGCTCTTAATTTGATCTCACCAACCACTTTAATTTGGTCTTTGTATGGCTTCTTTGAACGATTAGATTGACCAAAAAAATATTTTAAGTAGCCATTTCATTCGATTCATCACTTCAATTATATGGTTGTAACTGTAGACATCTAAATTTTAATGGATCAAGCTAAATCTTAAATTCAAGATACTACAAGACCTCTTGAAATTCTAGGAGACTGTCAGTGTTGTTGGAGGCTACTCTACTAAAACCCAGCATTGGAGGCTACTCTATCCTAACCCTAGGTCATTCCTATAAAAAGGGTAACGTATTCTCTTGAAAAGGGATCTCAAAAAATGAAGATCAATCTCGAAAATCCCATAAACTCATGGAATATTCACAAAGAGATCAAGATGCGGCCGGATAAACATAATTTCATGGAGGTCAAATACATCCCATGAAGGTTTGCATCATCCTACGTTCGAGAAACACGCTATTCTAGCCCTCGAATTACGGAGATAATCAGGAGAAAAGAATCAAGGGAGAAACAGAATTGTACCTACAATTATTTATCAATAAAAATTATGTTTTTTCATATTTGTATTGTGATTGCATTTAATTTTCTACTCTAAGAAAATTTATATCAAACAGTAACTCTTTCTCCTGTCTTTCGATAACGATAATATTCAGGCCAATTTATGCGTATATCAACTAATTCATTTTACACCTATAATCTTTCACTAGTATTATTGGCCAACTCTCCGCTAATTTATACTTAGACAAATAAAAAAATTACTTAGTATTTTTTATCTTTTTATTAAAATTTAAGTCCCAGTGTCTCATTGGTCAATTTGTAATTATAACGTGCATATATATAACAAAAGTATTCACATTAATAGGTAATGACTTTTCGGTAGTTTGATTCATGATATTTTCCTATCATTTTCAATCACAGGATTCGATTCTGATAAAAGTAGCATTACTTAAGCATCATTTTCTCGCCGTTCATGTTAATCCTCCCCCCCCCCCCCCCCCCCCCCTTTTTCATTCTTTAATTTTGGATCTTTTGAAACGTCGTACCATATATAAACGGAAAAAAGAAGGATGAAATCTCACTGATGACAATAAGATTTACTACAAAAATCACGAGCTCATAATTATTGTTTGGAATATTATACCAGACTCCTGAGAGTTAATCATATGATCCTTAGATAATAAAAATATTTGGAAGAATTTGAATTATATATATGCACTAATATTAGGTAATATAAAAGGTAATACGATGTACTAACTTATAGTATAAATTGATAATCTAGATAGTAAGTTATAATAACATATTAAATTGCATTGATTGTTTACCTTGAAATACGAGTAACAATTAAACTTGTAATGTGGTTACAAGGATACGTGATGTGATTCAACGCCAATTGATAAATGACTAGATAAATAAATGAACTAAATGATTAAGATGAATTAAACCAGTGTAGTTGCAAGCTATATCATCCTTGATTGGAACAGGCTCGAGATCAATCGTTAAGAATAATAAGAATAATAGTAAGTTATAAGCAAGTAAAAGAGCAGTGTATTGTTATTTCTTAGTCCCACAAATGAACAGGATTCCTCTTTATATAGTAGAGAAATCCTAAATAAGGTATAACTCTAATTTCGGAAGAAAAATCCATGATTGGTATCAATAACCGTCAGCGGTTCTGTCGGTTCCAAGATTCATGCCACGATCCTCGACCAATCACGGATATCTTGCTCTTTCCGTTACTAATCTATCCCCGATGTTACTCGAAGTCTATATCCCCTAGCTTCGATTGATATCAACCTCGATCTCGAAAGAGACTTCGATCTTGAACTCGATGCCTTAGCTCTTCGATGCAACGTTCTTGTTTCGATCAAAAAGTGAAATCGGGTAGCCCCGATTTCTACCGTATATAGATAGTCCCCTCATTTTTTGGAGTGTAATGACAAGAAACGAATTGAATCTTCGAGCTTCTTTGCTTGTTCTTCCCTAAATACCAAATATTCCAATCTCCATTTTTTCTTGCTCACGAAAACAAAATGGCCATAACATCTAAAACTGTTCCGCAAAAGAAAATCGCTCAGGTTCGGGCTAAGGAGCGCACTAAGTGTCGGTCTCAGAGGGAAACCTTTGAAGAAATCCATACTCGGGGCTTTGTTCTTTCGACCGAGATCGATGGACCCCGAATGACCATTTGAACTAGAGTTTGAGTAGCTCTTAGGCTTAACAATCAAGTGAGGATTTGCTTGAACTAGAAGTAAAGTTAGCCCTTAGGCTTTATAGATAGTCCCCGAGTGAGAGTTTGCTCGGACTCGCATTATGGTAGCCCTTGGGCTTTTATGATCGAGTGAGGATTTGCTCGAACTCGAAGTAAAGTTAGCCCTTAGGCTTTATAGATAGTCCCCGAGTGAGAGTTTGCTCGAACTCGGGTTAAGATAGCCCTTGGGCTTTTATGATCGAGTGAGCATTTGCTCGAACTCGAATAGTTAGCCCTTAGGCGTTACAGATAGTCCCCAAGTGAGAGTTTGCTCGAACTCGAGTTAAGGTAGCCCTTGGGCTTTTATGATCGAGTAAGGATTTGCTCGAACTCGAAGCAAAGTTAGCCCTTAGGCTTTACAGATAGTCCCCAAATGAGAGTTTTCTTGAACTCGGGTTAAGATAGCCCTTGGGCTTTTATGATTGAGTGAGGATTTTCTCGAACTCGAGGTAAATTTAGCCCTTAGGCTTTATAGATAGTTCCCGAGTGAGGGTTTACTCGAACTCGGGTTAAGGTAGCCCTTGGGCTTTTATGATCGAGTGAGGATTTGCTCGAAGTCGAAGTTAAGTTAGCCCTTAGGCTTTATAGATAGTCTCCAAGGTGAGAGTTTGCTCGAATTCGGGTTAAGATATCCCTTCGGCTTTTATGATCGAGTGAGGATTTGCTCGAACTCGAAGTAAAGTTAGGCCTTAGACTTTATAGATAGTCCCCGAGTGAGAGTTTGCTCGAACTCGGGTTAAGATAGCCCTTGGGCTTTTGTATTTGTTACGGATTTCGGACGTCTCCGATCCACATTAATTTGGTCATAGCCTCTTTAGTTCGGAACTTGATCTTTGGGCTTATTTTCCGTTTCACTTCGAGCTTTCCCGAAGTGTCAGTCCCCGAGTGGGGTGGTCGTGGCCTGCAAAATCGAGGGTCGCCTTTAAGGTCTTATGGTCTCGAAATGTTAGTAGTTCGATTTCTGTCATGGTCGGCCCTTAAGCCTGTTTACACAATAGTCAAGAGTATAAAATAGGAAACTTTTCTAAAGGTAGGGAATATCGGCAAGGGAAAATACTTCTCTTAATAGATGATTATACATGCGCGGATGTTTGATGTTAGGGTCCGAGTAACCTATACGGGCACGGTTCATTTGACTGTTTGACCCTTACAACATTTTCCTATTGAGACCCCGCTGTCACAAAGTGATTTCCTTGCAACAAAGTAGACATTCGAGGGTAATTCCCCCAGTACTCGAGGCTTATTGTAGGGAACCTCGAATACTGTTGAATTACTCTAAGTTAGCACGAACAATGGTTGCCTCGTTAAAAACCTCGCTGGAAAAACCCATTTGGGACAAAAACCAGTCTAAGGGAAAAAGAGTGTAACGCGTGCTTTAAGATCCAAAACTTCGTGCTGATCCTTGTCGATAGCCCACAAGTGTTAGTCGAAAAAATAGAAAGGATTGGAATGGGGTCGTACCTTTATTCGGATTTTGGATATTTAACGTGATCTTCCTCGGCATCAAGCCCCTGTGAATTTTGACCTCGATCATTTCTCCTCTCATTTCGTGCGAAGCTTTGCCCAGATCCGCTGCCTTTATGGTCTCCGTAAGGTTGATATCGATCTCTATTTGACTCGGCTCTCGATCGTATCCCTTTTGATCCTATCCATGGGCCTGATAGGATAAACGGACCCCGAAGGAGTCCCAGTTGATCATCCTCGACCCTAATCTTCGATTGATACCGATTATGTATGTCGACCTAAGTGACAGCCGGATACTCGATTAAACTTTACTTCAACTATTGTGAAGCTTTGGAATTCCGAGTGTTGAGACCTTGAATGAAAGCTTGAACAGCCCAGTCATCGGTGACCGGAGGCAAATCCATTCTCTCCGCTTGGAACCGATATACGAATTCTCTGAGCATCTCGTTATTTTTGTACCTTACCTTGGAAAGGTCCGACTTCCTTGGTGCAATTTTAATGGCTCCAGCGTGTGCCTGTCACACCTCCTTTTTCCCGCAGGGGGGATATGGAGTTTTTTCAATTTAAGTGACATTAATCAAAATGGGATTATTTTATTTACTTCAGAGTCGCCACTTGGAATAATTTATGGTGTCCCAAGTCACCGGTTTATTTAAAATCCCAAATCGAGGAAATTTTGACTCTATTTAAAGTCCGTGAAACCAGAAGATCGGGTAAGAAATTATGTTAACCCAGGAGAAGGTGTTAGGCATTCCCGGGTTTCGTGGTTTTAGCACGGTCGCTCAATTATTAATAATTGGCCTCATTATCTTATCTATTACATGTTTTAAACCTATTATGCATTTTTAACTTTATAACCACTTTTATTTATTTTAATCTGCTTTTTAAGAACTTTGTGATGACCCAAAAGGTCATCACTTATTTTTAAATTTGAGGCCTTAAAAACCTCTTTCAGCATCACCTCAATTTGCGTGCGCAGTCCGGGCATGTAGCCGGAAGTCTATATGTGAAAATTTGTGAAAAATGATAAAATTTAGCTTTAGAATGAATTATGTTGACTTCGGTCAATATTTTGGGTATACGGATCCAGACCCGTGATTTGACGGTCCCGGAGGGTTCGTAGGAAAATATGAGACTTGGGCGTATGCCCGAAATCGAATTCCGAGGTCCCAAGCTCGAGAAATGAATTTTAGAAAGAAATTATTTTCTGAAAAATATAAAGGTTTTTGAAAGTGAAATGTAATGTGAAACCTGTGGTATCGGGCCCGTATTATGGTTCCAAAGCCTGGAACAGGTTCAATATGATTTATATGTGTTGTCGGTAAAATTTGGTAAGAAACGGACTTGAAACGACGTGAATCGGATAGTTATTGAGAAAATTGGAAATTTGAAGTCTTGAGAAAGTTTCATGATTTTGATGCTAAATTCATAGTTGTTGATGTTATTTTAGTGATTTGAATGCACGAGCGAGTCCGTATGATGTTTTTAGGGTGGTGTGCATGTTTGGTTTGGAGCGCCGAGGGCTCGGGTGAGTTTTGGATAGGCCACGGGGTGAAATTTTGGACTTAAGGAATCGCAGGCCTGCAGGCTTCGCATTTGCCAACCTCCCTTCGCAATTCCCAGTTCGCATTTCCCAACCTTCCTTCGCAATTTCCATAACTGCAGCCTGCAACTTTTTATACTTAGCCGAAAAACAACCCTTTTTCACATCTTTTCAAAATAAAAACTCCCTAGGGCGATTTTCCAAGAACAACTCTTCCAAATCGATTGTAAGTCAATTTTTACTAGTTTTCTTCAATCATTAACATCTTTTAACATGATTTCAACTCAAAATCAATGATTTTCATGGGAAAAATTAGGTGTTTTGGGTAGAACATAGGTTTTTCAAAAAAAGAGGATTTGGACCTCGATTTGAGGTCCGATTTCAAAATAAATTATATATTGAGTTCATAGGTGAATGGGTAGTCGGATTTTGGTTCGAACCTCGGGTTTTGACCAAGTGGGCCCGAGGCTGATTTTTTACTTTTCGGGAAAAGCTTTAGAAAACTTATTTTCATGAATTAGAAATTATTTATTTAGCATTTATTGATGTAATTAAGTAACTTGTGACTAGATACGAGCGAATTGGTGGTGGAATTACGAGGTAAAGCTATAGTTGAGGCTTGAACTGAGTTCGTGGCATCGAGGTAAGTGTTTGGTCTAACCTTAGCTTGAGGGATTAGGAGTTGTGTCCTATTTGCTACTTGTTTCTTGTTGATTACGACGTATAGGCATGGTGACGAGTATCTATACGTCGGTGTCGAGCATGACCGTGAGTCTTAAATTGAAATTATTGTGTTATTGAGAACTACTACGAATGCCTAAGTTGTTGACTCCCTGTGTTGAGCAAGGTTAATAATTATTCTCGTAGAGATTTCTCATGGTTGAGCATTTGTGTTAGTTGAAGTAGTAAATGTTGGAACAAGTTTGGTTATAGCTGATTTCCCCTTGCCGGGATGTGTTCATTCTTATTGTTGACTCCCTTGTTGGGATAGTGTAGTTCTTATTGATCCCTAGCCGGGACTCTTGTTATGGTTGATGTTGATTGTATATTTGGATCGGGTTGCTATAAACTGTTGAAGCTAAGTCATTAAGTAAAACAAAAAGGGAAGACAAGTCAAATGGTTCAGTTAGTTAGTTTGCCTAGCTTTTATTAGTAGGCGCCATCACGACTCCCCAGGGTGGGAGATCCGGGTCGTGAAAAGTTGGTATCAGAGCACTAGGTTACATAGGTCTCACAATTCACATATAAGCTTGGTAGAGTCTGAGGGATCGGTACGGAGACGTCTGTACTTATCCCCTAGAGGCTACAGAGTTAGGAAAAACTTCGCATCTATTCTTTCCCGTCGTGCGATTTGGTTTCTCAATACTAATCGAATCTCTACTCTATTCTTTCGCAGATGCCGAGAACACGCACTTCCTCATCCGCTGATCAGCAGCCCGAGCCCCCAGCAGCTCCCGCGAGGGGCAGAGGCCGAGGCCGTGCTAGAGGCCGAGGTAGGGGCAGAGCTCAGCTCGGAGCAGCACAACCAGCGGCGGAGCCTCAGGTTGAGTTTGACGAGGAGGTTCCAGCCCAAACAGCTCCAGTGGGCCCAGCTCAGGTCCCAGAGGGGTTCATTGCTACTCCAATACTTCAGGATGCTCTGGTCCGTCTAGTGGGCCTCATGGAGAGTGTCACCCATGCAGGCTTGCTTCCTGTAGCCCCAGCTGTCTCTCCGGCTGGAAGAGGGGCCCAGACTCCTGCTACTCGCACTCCGGAGCAGGTGGCTCCTCAGTTCCAGACTCTAGCAGCTCAGCCAGTTGGAGCAGTTCAGCCAGGTGTGGTAGCCCAGACCGGTGTCGGAGCAGCCATGACTGCCGATGCCTTTTGGAGATTGGATAGGTTTACTAAGATCTTCACTGCAACTTTTAGCGGTACATCTTCTGAGGATCCCCAGGATTATCTAGACAGTTGTCATGAGGTTCTCAGGAACATGGGGATAGAGGAGACCAATGGGGTCGACTTTGCTACTTTCCGCTTATCTGGATCCGCCAAGACTTGGTGGAGAGATTATTGTTTGGCTAGACCAGCCGGATCGCTAGCTTTGACTTGGGAGCAGTTTACCCAGCTATTCTTGGAGAAGTTTCTTCCCGTTACTCAGAGGGAGATGTGCCAGAGGCAGTTCGAGCGTCTCCAGCAGGGTTCCATGACTGTTACCCAAAATGAGACCAAGTTTATTGATTTGGCCCGTCATGCTCTACTTATACTCCCCACAGAGAGAGAGAGTGAGGAGGTTCATTGAGGGACTTATTCAGCCCAATCGACATCAGATGGCTAAGGAGACGAGGGGTGATATTTCTTTCCAGGAGGCGGCCAATGTGGCCAGGAGGGTCGAGATGGTTTTGTTACGGGGAGACAGTCAAGGGTCTGACAAGAGGCCCCGTCATTCAGGCAGATTCAGTGGTACCTCGTCTGGAGGCAGGGATTCGTATGGTAGAGGCCATCCTCCTAGGCCTTTTCAGTCAGCACTTCAGGCTTCTCTTAGTGCTTCAGGTGGTCGTGGTTCTCATACACAGTATTCTGATCACCAGCCCTACAGTGCACCACCAGCTCCTATCAGTGCACCGCCGCTCCAGAGTTTTCAGGGTGGTCATTCAGGTCGTCAGGGTCAGTCTCAGTTTCCTCAGCCGCAACACTCTGGTGGATGCTTTGAGTGTGGTGAGTATGGACATATCCGGAGGGCTTGTCCGAGGTTAGTGGGTACTCAGTCGCAGCAGCAGGGTTCACGTGCTATGGTTCAGGCACCAGGTGTTCCACAGCCCGCCCAACCAGCTAGAGGTGGAGGTAGAGGTGCTAAAGGTGGAGCTTAGGCCACTAGGGGTGGAGGCCAGCCAGCAGCAGGCCATTCCAGAGAGGTAGTCCAGGGTGGTGGGGCCCAGACCCAATTTTATGCTCTTCCAGCTAGGCCGGAGGTTGAGGCTTCCGATGCAGTTATCACAGGTACGGTTTTGGTTTGTAGTAGGAGTGCTTCAGTGCTATTTGATCCAGGGTCTACCTACTCTTATGTGTCATCTTATTCTGCGCCGTATCTGGTCGTACCCAGTGATTCTCTGAGTATTCCTGTTTATGTGTCCACCCCCGTAGGTGATTCTATTGTGGAAGATCGTGTTCATTGTTCTTGCGTAGTTGTGATCGAGGGTCTTGAGACCCGAGTAGACTTATTATTGCTGGACATGGTCGATTTTGATGTCATACTGGGGATGGACTAGTTGTCACCTTACCACGCCATCTTGGATTGTCACGCCAAGATTATGACCTTAGCCCTACCGGGTTTACCTCGTTTAGAGTGGAGAGGGACTCCTGTTCATTCTACCCGTAGTGTTATCTCATATATGAAGGCTCGGCGAATGGTCGAGAAGGGGTGTTTAGCCTATTAGGCATACGTTAGTGATTCCAGTGCCGAGGTTCCTGTCATTGATTCTGTGCCTGTAGTTCGTGAATTTCCTGAGGTATTTCCTTCAGACCTGCCGGGTATGCCACCTAACAGGGATATTGATTTTTGCATTGACCTGGCTCCAGGCACTCAGCCCATTTCTATTCCGCCATATCGCATGGCCCCGCCTGAGTTGAAAGAGTTGAAGGAGCAGTTGCAAGACTTGCTTGATAAGAGCTTCATTAGACCCAGTGTCTCGCCATGGGGTGCGTCGGTGTTGTTTGTCAAGAAGAAGGACGGATCGATGAGAATGTGTATAGATTACTGGCAATTGAACAAGGTCACAATCAAGAATAAGTACCCATTGCCGAGGATTGAGGATTTGTTCGACCAGCTTCAGGGTGCCCAAGTGTTTTCTAAGATTGACTTGAGATCAGGCTACCATCAGTTGAAGATTAGGGCATCCGATATCCCTAAGACAGCTTTCCGCACTCGGTACGGGCATTATGAGTTCTTGGTGATGTCATTCGGGTTGACAAATGCCCCAGCAGCTTTTATGGATTTGATGAACCGAGTGTTCAGGCCTTACTTGGATTCGTTCGTGATAGTCTTCATTGATGATATTTTGATCTATTCCCGCAGCCGGGAGGAGCACGAGCAGCATCTTAGAGTGGTTCTTCAGACTTTGAGGGATAGTCAGTTGTATGCTAAGTTTTCGAAGTGTGAGTTCTGGTTGAGTTCGGTTGCATTCCTGGGTCATGTTGTGTCAGCAGAGGGTATTCAGGTTGATCCGAAGAAGATTGAGGCAGTCAAGAATTGGCCTAGACCAGCATCAGCTACAGAGATTCGGAGTTTCTTGGGGTTGGCAGGCTACTACCGTCGGTTCGTGGAGGGGTTTTCATCTATTGCAGCCCTGATGACCAGGTTGACCCAGAAGGGTGCCCAGTTCAGATGGTCGGATGAGTGTGAGGCGAGCTTTCAGAAGCTCAAGACAGCTCTGACTACGGCACCGGTGTTGGTTTTGCCCACAGGTTCAGGGCCTTATACAGTTTATTGTGATGCTTCTCGTATTGGACTTGGTGCAGTATTGATGCAGGATGGCAAGGTCATTGCCTATGCTTTGCGGCAGTTGAAGATTCATGAGAAGAACTATCTAGTTCATGATTTGGAGTTAGCAGCCATTGTTCACGCGTTGAAGATTTGGAGGCATTATCTGTATGGCGTGGCATGTGAGGTGTTCACGGATCACAAGAGTTTGCAATACTTGTTCAAGCAGAAGGAGCTAAACTTGAGGCAGAGAAGGTGGTTGGAGCTGTTGAAAGACTATGATATCACCATCTTATATCATCCGGGAAAGGCCAATGTGGTGGCCGATGCTTTGAGTAGGAAGTCAGCCAGTATGGGCAGTCTTGCGTATATTCCGGTCGGTGAGAGACCGCTTGCTTTGGATGTCCAGGCTTTGGCCAATCAGTTCGTGAGGTTGGATGTTTCTGAGCCCAGCCGTATATTAGCTTGCACAGTTGCTCGCTCTTCTTTATTGGAGCGTATCCGAGATCAGCAGTATGATGATCCTCATTTATGTGTCCTCAGAGACACGGTGCAGCACGGAGATGCCAAGCAGTTCACACTAGGAGATGATGGAGTTTTGAGGATGCAGGGTCATATTTGTGTGCCTAATGTGGATGGACTTCAGGAGTTGATTCTAGAGGAGGCCCATAGTTCCCGGTACTCTATTCATCCGGGCGCCTCCAAGATGTATCAGGACTTACGGCAGCATACTCGTGGAGGAGAATGATGAAGGACATTGTTGCGTATGTGGCTCGGTGTTTGAATGGTCAGCAGGTTAAGTACGAGCATCAGAGGCCTGGCGGTGTGTTCCAGAAGATTGAGATTCCTGAGTGGAACTGGGAGCGTATCACTATGGAATTTGTTGTTGGACTCCCACGGACTCAGAAGAAGTTCGATGCAGTGTGGGTTATTGTGGATAGGTTGACCAAGTCAGCACATTTCATTCCTGTTGCAGTCTCTTATTCTTCCGAGAGATTAGCTGAGATTTATATTCGGGAGATTGTTCGACTTCATGGTGTGCCCGTGTCTATTATTTCGGAATGAGGTACGCAGTTTACCTCACATTTCCGGAAAGCAGTTCAGCAAGAGTTTGGCACGCGGGTTGAGTTGAGCACATCGTTTCATCCTCAGACGGACGGGCAGTCCGAGTGGACTATTCAGATTTTGGAGGATATGCTCCGAGCTTGTGTCATTGACTTTGGAGGCTCGTGGGATCAGTTCTTGCCTTTAGCAGAGTTTGCCTACAATAACAACTACCAGTCGAGTATTCAGATGGCTCCTTATGAGGCTCTAAATGGTAGGCGGTGTCGGTCGCCGGTTGGATGGTTTGAGCCGGGAGAGGCTCGGTTGTTGGGTACGAATCTAGTACAGGATGCCTTGGACAAGGACATGATCATTTAGGACAGGCTTCGTACAGCTCAGTCCAGGCAAAAGAGCTATACTGACCGCAAGGATCGAGATTTGGCTTTCATGGTCGGTGAGCGCGTATTGCTTCGAGTGTCGCCTATGAAGGACGTGATGAGATTCGGGAAGAAGGGCAAGCTTAGCCCTAGGTTCATTGGCCTGTTTGAGATCCTTGATCGAGTGGGAGAGGTGGCTTATATACTTGCATTGCCGCCAAGCTTATCAGCCGTGCATCCAGTGTTTCACGTGTCCATGCTTCGGAAGTATCACGGCGATCCATCCCACGTGTTAGATTTCAACACTGTCCAGTTTGACTAGGATTTGTCCTATGAGGAGGAGCCGATAGCTATTCTAGACCTGCAGGTTCGTTTGTTGAGATCAAAGAGTTTTGCTTCTGTTCGTGTTCAGTGGAAAGGTCAGCCTGCTGAGGCATCAACCTGGGAGTCTGAGTTAGATATGCGGAGCCGTTATCCCCATCTTTTCCCCGACTCAGGTACTTCCTTCTTATGTCCGTTCGAGGACGGACGGTTGTTTTAGAGGTGGAGGATGTGATGACCCAAAAGGTCATCACTTATTTTTAAATTAAATTCCGTGTTTCGAGGCCATAAAAACCTCTTTCTGCATCACCTCGATTTCCATACGCAGTCCGGGCGTGTAGCCCGAAGTCTATATGTGAAAATCTGTGAAAAATGATAAATTTTGGCTTTAAAATGAATTAAGTT
>NW_017670665.1:371366-426684 GCF_001879085.1 Nicotiana attenuata | reverse complement strand
GTTGCGAGCCGTTGGATCAAGATGATCCAACGGCTGGGATTAAAGGGGAGGGTAGACGGTGTCGTTTTGATAAGTGGGTGTTTGGACCGGGTGTGGGGAAGATTTGGGCTTGGGCGAAATAGGTAAAAATAGGATTTGCGCCACCAATTTTGGTCTTTGGATGGCCCAAAAATCAGAGACCAGCTGCCCTTTTCCATTTTTCCTTTTTCTTTGTTTTCCTTTTCTTTTTTTTCTTTAATTTTAAAAATCCTAATTAAATTAATTAAGTCCTAAATTAATCTAACCTATAAAATCAAACTAATTATCTATTTACAATAATTACAAAATTAGTTAATCCTAAATTAATGAAGAGGAAATTACTAATCTAATATTAAAAGCTAAAAATATAAAAATGAACAATATTTTTTATTTTTTTTGTGATTTTTATTTTAATAAAATAATTAATTAACTAATTAATCCTAAAATATGAACACAAAACCTAATATGCAATGCATGCAACTTTTGACATTTTTGGGGCATTTTCATGATTTTAAACGTGCACAAAAATGCAAACAAAAAATCCTACAAAATCTTATAAAATTGAAAACAATTTGGAAAAAATATATTTTCTTTAATTTTGTAGGAGTAATTCTTGATGGGCAAAAATAACATGCTCACAGTGCGTTTACAAAAGAATCTGCAAGCATAGCAAACGAATCAATAGAATTGGGGGGTAAGTTATGATACCATATTAACGCACCATTCGATAGAGTCTCCCTGAATTTCTTCAGCAGTACAGACTCGATTTCGTCATCTTCCAAGTCGTTTCCCTTTATGGCACACGTGTAAGAAGTAACGTGCTCATTCGGGTCAGAGGTTCCGTTGTATTTAGGTACATCGGGCATACAGAACTTCTTTGGGATGGGCTTCGGAGCCGCACTCGGAGGGAACGGTTTTTGTACGAACTTTTTGGAATCCATTCCTTTTAAGGTTGGTGGTGCCCCCGGTATTTGATCGACTCGGGAGTTGTAAGTTTCCACCTTCTTGTCGTTGGCCTCAATTTTCTTTTCTCCCGATTCTATTCTCTTAGTAAGCTCCTCAAGCATCCTCATTATAACAGGATCAGTTGTCGAAGTCTTATTACCCGATCTCTCAGGCACTGGCTCGGTACGGCGAGTAACCTCTTGTTCGACCCTATTTGGTGCCCCGTGCTGATTTTGCAACTGAGCAATGGAATTTTGTTGGGCTTGTAGCATTTCAAATATTACTTGGAGACTGACTCCTTCGTCTCCTCTGCCCTGTGTACCTCGACCGCCAGTTCGACCCTCTCTGTGTACGCTTCCTTCGGAGTCCGCGCTTAAATCCGCGTTCAAAGAAACACAAGAACTGACATCAACCGGGTTGGGGGGGGGGGCTCCTCTGAGGTCAGCCCGTGGCACCTCGACTCCTGGGGCGATAATATTCTCGTTTTCTCCATAGAGTTCGAGGCCGTTGTCGCCGTGTGTAGATGTGATTTGTGAGTTTGCATGATTCAACCTGAAAATAAAATTCTTGACAAGAAACAAGTGTAAAATAGTGTGTTATACCAGAATTAGCAATGAACAATCACTATTATCCTTAGCCCCACGGTGGGTGCCAAACTGTTTACCTCGAAATACAAGTAACAATTAAACTTGTAATGTGGTTATAAGGATACGTGATCTGATTCAACGCCAATTGATAAATGACTAGATAAATAAATGAACTAAATGATTAAGATGAATTAAACCAGTGTAGTTGCAAGCTATCGTACTTGATTGGAACAGGCTCGAGATCAAGCGTTAAGAAAAATAAGAATAATAGTAAGTTATAAGCAAGTAAAAGAGCAGTGTATTATTATTTCTTAGTCCCTCCCCCCTTACAAATGAACAAGATTCCTCTTTCTATAGTAGAGAAATCCTAAATAAGGTATAACTCTAATTTCGGATGTAAAATTCATGATTGGTATCAATAACCGTTAGCGGTTCTATCGGTTCCGAGATTCATGCCACGATCCTCGACCAATCACGGATATCTTGCTCTTTCCGTTACTAATATATCCCCGA
This sequence comes from Nicotiana attenuata, assembly GCF_001879085.1. Lineage (NCBI taxonomy): Eukaryota > Viridiplantae > Streptophyta > Magnoliopsida > Solanales > Solanaceae > Nicotiana > Nicotiana attenuata. Next base: position 424,621 of record NW_017670665.1, on the reverse strand, counting down.
TGTTACTCGAAGTCTATCTTCCCTGGCTTCGATTGATACCAACCCCGATCTCGAACTCGATGCCTGAGCTCTTCAATGCAACGTTCTTGTTTTGATTAAATAGTGAAATTGGGTAGCCCCGATTTGTACCGTATACATTGATAATGCCAGAAGTTTATTATATTATCGGCGTATATACCTCAAATCCTCTTTGAAATAATATCATTACCGAAGTAGATATAGGCTCTATTTTTTGGTATATAAAGATCTTGTAATAGCAGAAAGTAGCCTGCTTGTGACCTTATTAATGAAGAGACTTTTTCAAGTCTTTTTTTTTTTTTAATTTCTCACTCGGTATTCGGTACCCATATTGGGGCCGACTAATCCGGATTCGCGCCGGGAAGTCCCACATTGGGAGTAAAGCGCTTCCTAACAAAGACTACTCCATTCCCAGGGACTGGAACTCGAGACCTCTGGTTAAGGATGAAGGAGACTTTTTCAGGTCTTCGGTGAAACACTTAGCAAATTAAGAGCCATAATATATTATTTCTTCAGAATGAATTCCAAGAGGATGTAGAGTTTCACTGAATAGATTAAATGCTTTAATGTATAGGCCTTTTATTTAAGATTAAATAAAAATATAACGCCTTTAACTTACAAGAAAAGAATAAAAAGGAGGGTCCAATAAATTAAATTAATTAATATATTACACACGTGTTTCAAGTGGATGGAAGCGATAGCTCAGTCCCTACCTACATAAAGCTTGGGGGCACCTCTTACATTGCCATGCAAAAGAGGCTAACGAAACTGCCTACTAACGCAATTCCCATATACCAATTGCATCATTTATGCAATATCAACATATATAACTAAATTAAAGTAGATAGATGCAGAAAAAATAATGTAACCTTGAGCAGTTAATCTGAAATTGAGATATAACTAAATAAGATTTAAGTTTTATATATATATATATATATATATATATATATATATATATATATATATATATATATATATATATATATAGCTATAGCAAGTTCTCATTCTATTTATCCGGTTATTGTATCTGATGGAAAGAATTACCAATTGTTATTGATCATTACTCGATGGTGAATTTTTTTTACATATATTGTCATGAAACTTCAGCTTATCAAGGACATGACCCTCGATAGGAAGATGTGGAGGTCGAGAATTGGGGTTGTGGATTGACCGGTAGTCGAGAGTTTCTCCTAGTCCTACTGGTAGTATTAGTACTAGTATTATATTTTCCTATTCTTATTCCTAGTTCCTTTTTATTAGACGTTGTGTCATTTTTACCAGTAGTTTTGGTAGTATTCTTGTATTTTCGTATTCCTACATCTTTGTTATTACATGTTGTGCCATTATATTTGCTTCCATTATCCTATTACCTTGTTGGTGCTATTGTTTATTTATTGCTTCCTTTTACTATTCTTGAGCCGAGGGTCTATCGAAAACAGCATCTCTATCTTCGCAAGGTAGGAGTAAGGTCTGCGTACACATTACCCTTTACAGATTCTACTTGTTGGATTTCACTGAGTCTGTTGTTGTATTGCGTGAACTTCAAACCATAATAAAAGACTTGATTGAAGTTTGGGAGAAATATGATGAGAAACAAATGGAAACTTTAAACATAGAAAATCACGAGTCCATTACTCAAATAGTCAATGAATTATCTCAAATTATCTCCTAAAGTCACTTTTCTTTCGTTTGTAACAACAAAGTCACTGAACTATGTCTATTGCACTCAGAAGGTCACTCAACTAGATTTTCCAAATTTTGGATTGCCAAATACCTATTATACCCTCAAGATTATAAACATTTATCTTCTTTTTATTATTTTTAAACGTTTTAATATTGTAATTTTTTCCTTTTTAATTTGTATTATGGACTTACCTATAGAATAAATAAATATTATTTATAAATTAAAAAACTAAAAAGTACTGAGCATGGTAAAAAAATTTAATTAGAATAATTTGTTAGTAATAATAATTATAGTATTAACAACAAAAGTTCAAAAATTTATTTACACAATTCAGAATGAAAGAAAATAAAGGTTGTAAAATATATATTTTATGCACGTAATATAAAAATAATTATTCAAATAAGGGTATTTTTACAATATACGTTATATATTCTTGAAAATTATACTCAATTATATTATTATGTTTCTACCAACTTTCCGACGACACAAAGTTATGTCACCGGAAAGTTGGGGGACTATCTGTATAGGATAAAATATGCTATGTTAAGTCGTGCACGGAATATATATAACATAATTGAGCATAATATTTAAGAATATATGATGTATATTATAAAATATATTTATTTAATAATAATTTTTATATTACGTGCATGGAATATATATTTTACAACCTTTATTTTCTTTTATTCTGAATTGTATAAATAAATTTTTGTATTTTTGTTGTTAATACTAACATTATTATTACTAATAAATTAGTCTAATTTATTTTTTTACTATACTCATTATTTTATTATTCCAACATTATATATGCTTAAATACTTTTTATTTTTTTAATTTGTAAATAATATTTATTTATTCTATAGGCAAGTCCATAATATAAATTAAAAAGGGAAAATCATAATATTAAAATGTTTAAAAATAATAAAATAAAAAAAATATTTATAATTTAGAGGGTAAAATAGGTATTTGGCAATCCAAAATTTGGAAAATCTAGTTGAGTGACCTTCTGAGTGCAATAGACATAGTTCAGTGACTTTGTTGTTACAAACGAAAGAAAAGTGACTTTAGAAGATAATTTGAGATAGTTCAGTGACCATTTGAGTAATGGACTCAGAAAATCACATGAGATTTTTCTATAGCTAGGTTCATAAAAAAGATCTTTTCTCGACGGGGTAGTAATAACTAAACAAGAAGCGCAAAACAAACCTTCCAAAGTTACAATTTACTGAAAGAAAAACAGAGGAAAAAAACTCGCATTTTACACCAACAACAATAACAACAACATACTTAGTATAAAATCTCACTAGTGGAGTTTGGGGAGGGCGGGTATACGTAAACCTTACCCTTGTCTTTTGAGAGGTAGAAAAGTTATTTCCGATAGAGCAAATAACCTTAATTAATCGTTACAAACTTAACTATAACGAACATCCTCAAGAAACCTTCGGGAAGAGCGTAGCAGCAGCACGAAAGTCGTTGCGCCTTAATTACATAGCAAAGAAATTACTTTCTACGTTCAAAATCCTCCCAATTACTTTCACCAGTATTAGGTCCAGTGCTTGAATTAGAATTCCCATAATGAAATGGAAATCTCAGAAAATCTTCTTCTTGCTGCTGGTTATAACTAACTTGTTGTTCCTGCTCATGAGATGTTCCTTGTTGTAATTCCAGTGATGTATTTGGCAACGATTCCGAAACAAAACCTTGTTGATAAAAATTCGGTGAATTCATCTCAAAATTATTCCCATCGCGAAGCAACTGTGCGTAGTGATGCACATTAGGAAAATGTTGTTGAGACAAATAATTAGGTTGAAAATAAGGGAGATTATTATTAATGGAAGTAGTAGCTGGAAATTGGTGACCAAGTATGCCAAATTCTTGTTGTGTAGTACTATTGGTGAGAAAAGTAAATTCAGTTTTGGGTTGAACTCTTTCAGGGAAATTGAGTTTAGCTTTATTGCCTTTGAATTTAAGTGCAGCTTCATCATAAGCAATAGCTGCAGCTTCAGCAGTGTCAAAAGTTCCAAGCCAAACTCTAGCTGCTTTTTTTGGGTCACGTATTTCGGCTGCCCATTTTCCCCATGGTCTTTGTCTTACTCCTCTATAATGCCGTTTTCTCTGCTGATTTCCTTATCATACACATGTAACACACCACTTTAATTTCTATATATTGACAGTATAAAAAAATTATTTTTACAGGGAATTAAAGGTTATAAATTGTCCATAATCAGTAATATGGAAATGTTTGCTTGGAGCCGAGGGTCTACCGGAAACATCCTTTCTAAGGAAGGGGTAAGGCTGCGTACTTACTACCGTCTCAAGATCGCTATTTGTTGGATTATACTAGGTTTGTTGTTGTTATTGTAATGAATAACATGGAATATAAGGTAATTAAGTAACTACCAAAAACACGTTAAATTGTATTGATGGTATAAAAATTAATTATTTACAGACTGACTTTGGATATAAGATAAAACCATAACAAAATTGTTGATCACATAAATTAATAAAAAAGAAAACATGAAGTTGTTAAAAATAGAATCCTGGTATTTTGTTGACTGTTGTATTCTAGAAATTAAGTGGCGCACGCACAATAAAAATAAGATTACTTAGATTAATTATTGTCACAAAGATAATCTACAAAATTAAAGATAAGCTTTCGCTTAAGGGAAAAAAAATGCAAGTACAAAACATATCATATAATAAGCCATACAATAGTCCCTTTAATTTATTTTGTTAGTGAAGATCGATCATAACAAGGATGGAAAAATATATTCTTTAATTAATTAAGGGGAAAAAGGGGGCTCAAATATATATAATAGTATGATGTAATACCTTGTTCTTGGATGGACTGAGATTGGTTCTGCAGATTTGCACCAGCTGATTGAGGTAGGGTTAATGGATTAATTCCATGCACGGACGAATTAACTGAAGAAATATTGGTATTATTATTAGTAGTAGTAGTGTTGCCAATAACTTGAGAGAGAACAGAAACCATAGCAGACATGTCATGTTGAGATCGAGCTGAGTAAAAAGGGAAAATAGGTTCTTCTTCATTTGTAGTAGTAGTTGTAGTATTCGTGTTATCCTCTTTCTCCTCCGATTCATTGGATGAAAAGGGCCTCTTCCCATACCTTCGATCCACCATTGCTACCTTTGAAATATCTTTCACGCGAAGATATTCTTAATATATAAAGCAGCAGACGGATCGGACCAGTGGATTTCAGATACCAGATGATTTGATCGAAAGAAAAGCTTAAGAAGCTACGAGTTTGTAGTAGCTATGAAGAGAAAGGACATGGAGTAAATGTAAGAATAAAGTGCAAGAAGAAGAGAATAAAGAGGAAGGAAATGCTAGGGTTTACTACTCAAACTATTTATAGTCATGTGAACTCTTATTTGCTAAGTGTGGAAAGAATATATGTGGCTCATACTTTTTGGTTACGGCTGGCTTTTTTACTAATTTTGGATGGATATATTTTTCTGTTGCTACTTTAATCTCCTCTCATATTATTAAAATATTTTGGTGTAGCACTCACTCGTTGATCAATATTATGGGATCAGGTTCAAACAACTTAGAGATCTATGATAGATTATGTATATGCAAACAGTCAAATGAAATATAGTACTCCATCCCTCCTAGTTTATGTGAAGGTGTTTGAATTTCAAGAGTAAAGAATTATACTTTCATCATAATTTTTTTTATATGCCTTTTAAGTATCTTAAATTATAAATTATTGTGACTTATATTATATTTTACGCAGTTTTCAAATTTGTAAACTTTATTTTAAACTTTAAATGATTATATATCCAAATACATGGTCAAAATTAAAAAATTGAATCTCGAAAAATAAAAAGTGTCACGTAAATTGAAATAGAGAGAGTGTTAATGACAAAAGAAATGAAAAAAAAAAAGAAATGAAGCTCCAATTTTCATAGTTTTATTATAATTAATAATAATTAATCATGATAGTGAAATCCACTTTGTACTTTCAATAATTCACATTTATCCTTTTGTAACATATTTGGCATGTCGACTAAAAATAATTACATCGCTAGCCAAATATACAAAAAATATATACATTGATTATTTATAAAATATGTATATTTTTTGTATATTACATATTAATATATAAAATTATATTATGGGACGTAGCAAAGAACCTTGGCTTCAGATCTTGTCACATCACTCAATCCTACAGCGAAAACTCGAGTTGAGGCGCTGCAAACGAGCAAATAAGCACTTCTTATAACAAAAACAAAAACCCCCAACCAATTTCTATCGCTTTCCCCCACTAGTGGTCATTCATCCCTTTGATGACTCATAGTCAAAGGAGTTGGTTGGCAATTTTCGGCTATTATTTTGAGGAAGGGTATATGGATGATTGACACAAAAAGATTTTTTAGGGGTGGTCTTAGCGGAATGTCCTCAAAATTTACGGTATTTAGAAAATGACCCCCAGACCAGCACAAGCTCTTCCGGGATTTCTCTAGCGGATTAAATTGTTCATCGAAGTCTCCCGGATTGTCATACTTTTGCTCTTCAGGATTTTTATACCAATCCGGTAGAGTTGATGCTATTATTACTCTACATATCTATTAAGTTGTTCATTGAAATCTACTGAATTTGCATACTTTTGCTCTTCAGGGATTTCTCTACTGGGTCGGTAGAGTTGATGTTATATTTTGCGTACCTATCTGTTAAATTGATCATCAACATCTACTGGATTGGCATACTTTTTCTGAGTTGTTTCAACAAGTATTTTTCAAATTTGCAACTTCATTTTCAATCAAACTACCCGATATCTCCTCTCAAATTTGAAACAAAGCTTCCAAATACAAATACGAACACACCAAACCCCCAATCACAAAATTTAGTCGAATAAAACCATATCAAAAAGATCCAATTTTTCTTCTTCAACATTTTTTAAGGTCCAATAATGGAGTTTTGAGATTTTTAAAGTAAATCTCCAAAAACTATGTCTGAACTAAAAGTTTATGTGCAAGTTATCAACATTCAAACGATTTTAACAATAAATCGATCATTATTGTTTACCATCAAACAAGAATTTCAAATTTTAAAAATTAAAAATTTATGCTGTTCAAGTAAAAAAAAGGGGATATTTTGCTAAGACCATAAAAAATGGAGATATTCTGTCAAGACCATCCTCTTTTGGGGTCACCCGTGCTAATGGGGAGAAATTCAAAAATAGCCAAATTTAGAAGTGGTCGTTCAAAAATAGCCCAGTTTCAAAAGCAATCGAAATCTAGCCACTTTTCATGTAAAGATAAATCTGAGCGAAAACACTGTTCAAAATCCGAAAAATACGCCAGTATATTATGCTGGAGTTCCAGCATAAGTATACTTGAACTCCAGCATATTATACTGGAGTTCCAGGATAAGTATGCTGGAACTCCAGCATAATATGATGGAGTTCCAGCATAAGTACACTAGAACTCCAGCATAATATACTGGAGTTCCAGCAAAGTATACCGGTCCAGTATAATATGTTGGAAGTTCATACACTAGTGCTCGAATCTCCAGTAGATTATGCTGGAACTTTCCGTGTGTTGGAGTTCCAGCATAATATGCTGGAAGTTCATACACAGGTGCACCGAACTCCAATATATTATGCTGGACCGGTCTCTGTTGCAGCAAAATAGTGGCTATTTTTCATTGACTTGGTAAACGCTGGCTATTTTTGAATGACCATTCCGAAAACTGGCTTAACGTGCTAATGTGGAGATTCTAAAATTCTAAATATATAGTATGCGATCCATTTGTCCACATGAATAACCTACGTCTTGAAGTTTTATTTTACTGTAGTTTTATAATGAGAAAGAACAGAAAAAATGGGAATATTCATAAAGAAAATAAACTTGTTAATTATAAACCATTATATCGATTTGTGAAGACGTATTCACTGGTTCGAGGTAAATGATAACTTAATATAAATGATTAGCATATATTCAACTTCATAATCATCATTTCATTGGATAAATAAAGTAGATGTGATTATTTATAAATATGGAACTTGATATTTATCTTGAAATTGGAAAGATATAACAGAACTATACACTTTAATTTCTCTTTATGGTTTATAAGGCAGCTGGAATTGCAGTTTTATGGTTCAAGAAAATTGATTTTGAATAAGAACGCAATGTCATTATATCAACCGAGTAAATAAACAAGCTAATGAGGAAAGGGCATCCCGGTATCCCGGTGCAAAGTATTCAGTGTTCGCACAGGATCCGTGGAAGAGCACCACCCCAAGAGGATGTGCTGTAGGCAGCTTACTTTGATGCAAACATAGTGGCTATTTCACGGCTTGAAGTTGTGATCTATAGGTCACACCAAAATAACTTTATTATTGCTCTAAGGCTCTCTTTCAAACAAGCTAATGAGTAAAAAAAAAAAAGGAGAAAATAGTCATCAGATCCTCCCTTTGTATAGATTTCGAGTTTTTTTATTTCGAGTAATGGAAGAGGACCTAACGTCTACTTTCTAAATTTTCTCTTTCTTTTAAATAGAAGTACGTAATAAAGAAAGTATTATTACATCCATTTTATTTTTGGCTAAAATAAATCTTTTCCAACTTATGTTACAAACATAACAATTATACCTTAAGTATCTTTTTTCCCATTGGAAGTACCATATGCGCAACTGGCACATGGAAAAAAATCTTTATACTAATGATGTACATTTGAATATAAAAACAATTTTGATTTCAAAACTATCCAGGTAATACCGAGTTCATTGCATAAAGACCAGGTACATTACTTTGATTTTTTGGGTCAATACAGTACCCTGTCTTTAATCTGCTGTTGCTTAAGTCTTTTTAGATAAAGAGTTTATATAAGCGACTGCTTGTTTCATGGGTTTCTTCGACGGATTTAAGTTTTGATTCATGTGTTTCTTCAATGGATTTAAGTTATGCACACTGATTGTGCAAGTATTATTACATTATCTGTGATAACATGTGATAGTAATTTACTTGATCATTTATACCAGATTAAGTCTTACTAGTATTTATCATAGAATTTACCTAAAGTTACCTTAATAAGTGACTTGGATAAACATGTTTCAGTTTTACGCACCAGCTTCCTAAGGTACTAAATTTAGTCTTTTCAAGTCAATCATCTCTTACAGGATTTTTTTTTTTTTTTTTTTTTTTTTGATAAGAAGGTGAAGATTTTATTAAAAACAGTATCAAGCTAATACTCATCTCTTACAGGGGAATTAACTCCACTTTTCATTTGACAATTTTCAGTTCCACTTTGGAAGTCTAATTTTTACAAATCCTAAAGTGCAATCAAGAAAATTCTTTCCAAACTTTGCAAATGAAAAGCAACTTTGGTATGGAAGAAAAATTAGGGTGCAACTTCCGTCAATACCTGAAAGCATAAAAACTTGACCATCAAAAGCCCCCTCAAAATTCAGAACTGGGGAATGAACAGTTTATGCATGCGAAAATGCATCCTTAAAATAGGAGTTTAAGATATATTAGTACAAAGTGACGTTTAGACCAAGGATAGAATGGTAGCTACATGAAAGCCACTGTATTCTCTCTATTCCTTTTGCTTAAACATCACACTGAACATCGACTTTGACAAGGGAAATGTAGCACTAAAGACACTTTATGAAGTTCAAAACTTTGGGAGTCGATTAAAGACAAGCCTATGTGCTACGATAGAGGTTGGAACGAGTGAAATTGTGCAAGCATCAGTAGCGCTTCTAGATCCAATCAAAACTCAAAAACTGTTTCAGCTGCCTGATCGCAGAATTAGGCCAAGGGCAAAAGCTGATACTCCTCAGCATTCCTTCCCGATTTCCTCTCATAACCATCTTTCCATATCATAGATCATGCCTATGAGTTTCTTTTGGCCTAAGGCATTGAGACGGTCTCAGTGACAAAATTTCCCAAACATATGGGAACAATGAGCGGAGAAATGATTGGGAACAGTACGGCTTCTCTCAGCACCTCAAATGATTTTGTGCAATCCAATGTTCAAATCAGAAGATATAGAAATGAGGAGCGGGATTGCATGATGCCAAACAGCTTTGAAGACTCGCTTTTGATGGGCTTTAATGGACTGAGAAGGTTTGTGTGAATTGTACCTTATGTCAAAAATGTGGATGACTGGATCAACCGACCCTGATGTTATGTACAAGCCATCAGGCGACCAAGCCTGGTTTATAAGAGCTGACTGTGAGTCACTACTTTCTTGCTTCCACCCAAAGGCTTGAACCTCTGTCTGCCTCAATCTAAAATCAAATAAGCGAAGCTGTCTCTCTATAGTCCTGCATTAAAAGCATGCACTCAGAGAATTAGATTAAGCAAATTTCAGAGTATGCAAGTAATTGCCTCAAAAGACACATTTGTGCTAAGATTCTACCTATTACAAGATAATGGACTAATATCATAAACAGAGCTAATCAAGAATTCAAGATTAAAAAGGAATGGTACTTACATTTCGAAAAAGAAAAAAAAAAAGAAAGGAGGACAAAACAAGAAATCATCACAATGCAGGAATGAACCTTGAGAACCTGTACCAAAGGAATACTGTTTTTTCCCTAGAAGGCCCGTCTATCCCCTGCTTTTCGGAGGAGTGTCTTCCTAGCATTCTTAAAGCAATCTGGGCTGATCATGGTTTTGATCAATTTGTCCTGATTCTCTTGACTAATAATGGATCCATATTAGATGCCAGAATTCACAGTAATCAATAAATGCCTTTTTTACTATTAAGTCTAAGATAAAAGGCTTGTCTACCATGATAGAAGCATCCAACATGAGCCAATTTAGTACAAAAGTGATGCGTAGACCAATTTACAAGATAATGGACTAATATCAAAAAAAAAAAAAAAAAAAGCTAATCAAGAATTCAAGATTAAAAAGAAACGGTACTCACATTTTGAAGAAAATAAAAGTAAAAAAGAAATCATCACAATGCAGGAATGAACCTTGAGAACCTGCACTAAGGTCACTATGTTTTGTTCCTAAAAGGCCAGTCTCTCTCTGCTTTTCGGAGGAGTGTCTTCCTAGCAATCCTAAAGCATTCTGGGATGATCATGGATTTGATTAATTTGTCCTGATTCTCTTGACTAATTATGGATCCATATTAAATGCCAGAATTCAACAAAAGCCTTTGCACCAATAGGTCTAAGATAAAGAGCTTGTCTAAGATGTTTGAAGCATCCTGCATAAAGCCAATATATCTTCCTTCTCCTCCATCTTAATTACACCAAATTCTCCTTGCACCTTCCAGAAGAATCTGGCTCTAGATTCAGTTCATAGTATCCCATTTTAACCTCCCATTTTGCCCGATCGGGGTAGGGGTAAGGTCTGCGTACACACTACCTTCTCCAGACCCCACTTTGTGGGATTTTACTGGGCCGTTGTTGTTGTTGTTGTTGTTGTTTGCATAGAACCATCCGAATGATGGTTTAGCTTCTGATCCTGCTTCAACTAAAGATTGCAACTCCGCCACAAAGATGATAGAATTATCCACATAGATTACCATGACCTACCTCATTCTATCAACTGATCCCTTCAACCCCAGAGATTGAAGACCATATAGTCAAGGCTATTATATTGATCTTTTTCTAGCTTGGTTCTTAATATTCATTACAAATTGGGGCTGTCAAAAATAAACAGGAAAAGAATAAAATGGAGCTATTTAGTTTGGTTCTAGCAATAGAAAACTTCAAAACTTTAAATATGAGCATGCTCATTCACATGACAAGATCAAAGCCAGAAGCATGTCATATTTCTATGCTTACTAGATCACCTTGCAGCAAAAAGAGAACCCCTGGATCTTATATCTATTTCAAGTCTCGGCATTAGCATTGGATGGAAATTTTCCCTTATAATTCAGAAACTCTTTGGCATTGGAACTTAAGTTCCTTCAACAATTTAGGGCACACTGCAGTGAGGGTCTCAAATTACACATTTATGCAATGACCCAAAACCAGTATAACAACTACTACTACTATTACACCTCGATCCCAAGCAAGTTGGGGTAGACAAGAAACGCAACCAAATACAGTATTAGATACACCTATAAATTATAACCAAATCATTGTTGTTCATAAGTGCAATATTTTTTTTAAGTACTTAAGGAATAACTCAATAGAGTTTATGAGAGATTTTGGGGAAGTCTTCTGATAATGCATTCCTCGCGAGAATAAATATTTTTGAAGAGTGCACAGTATTCCAAATAAAAGTAACAACACTATAAGAAAGAGGGACTTTTGCAGGAGAAAGGACTGAGAACATAGCTAGGAATTAATAGTAGGTAAAAATGCACCTAAAGATCATAGAAAGAGCATTGTGAACTTTACCCTGTCTGAACCATAAAGAGATTGAAATCACACGGATTAGGTAGGACACTCATGCATTTATTTTCAATTTGATGCTTGTATTCTGCTCTTTGAGCTAGCAAATCAAATCCAATGATCCGCTTGTCTGCTCCAGCAGACATCACAACTTTCTTATGCTGCAAACCGGCAACACCCATCACGGCAGACGAATGCAAACTTCTATGCAATGCTTTAGGCTTCCACGAATTTTCTCCATCTACATTGCTCCACAGGACAGCTGCATGATCACTACCACCAGTAACGAAATATACATCTTCCCACGGCATGAACATTATGTTGTTGATTATCCCTTTAACATGAGGCTTCTCCACCAGGAAACTTACACGCGTTTTCTGTTGATACAAAGCACATGAGAATATAACAAGAATAAAATCAAAGTAATATTTGATGTGATTGGATGCCTGGTGTGCTTTGAAATACGACATACTTGGGCCTCAAACAACTTCAGAAGCTGGAAAAGTTGTTTTTTAAATGAGAGATCAATTTTTAGTGGAGAAGACAGGAAAATAATGCAATTATAGTTAATAGACCTTAGTTTAGTTTGGTCAGGGGGAACCTATGAGTACGAGGGTTATTTGACGCCTCTAATATGGCGGTTAACTGAAGAGAATGAAAAAGGAAAAAAGATACTGACCTCGTAGGATCATTAGGTCCATATTTTACAAGTTAATCGTCATCAAAGGTACTTTCATGTGTTAGAGAATATTATGGACAAGAACATAATAAGAGAACAAGTAACAATACAAGTACTTTAATCCTCTTTTACAGCTCAAAAGAATAAATTAAGTACTTCAATTTATCAGTTTAAGGACCAATACTCAAGAGTCAAAGGATTTCCTCATCCTTCCCCTACGGCTCTCCATCCGAAAGACCTATGATCTGGGTCTCATATGTCCATTTATCTATTCAACCACTACGACAAACCTTTGCATAGACAGTTCTATGCATAAAATCAGGAAGTGAAAGTGGATTAATATACTGTTCTGGCTATAATGAAATCATAATGCAACCTAATGTAAAGGACTTAGCACATGCCACAGACATGTAACCATGGGTTTTCTATCCAATGAGCTTGTCATATAATTTCACCGGAGTTTATCTCAGACTTAAACCTGTACCTCTTTTCCTTTAAGATTCAAGATTGAAATTTGAGAATCCCCACCATCAGCACTATAAACCGAGAAAAGACTATTGCCTTCTGGATGCCAGGCTACATCTTCTGGCCATCTCCTATGCTTGGATGAAAGGCAATCAGTGGAACTAAGACGATTAGCAGTTGACCTGATTATCCAAAAAAACGAAAAAGGTCACTCAAATCATCAGCACACAAAAAAATCAGCATTTAAAAGTTATTGCTGCCAGAAGTAGGCTTTCGCCTTCAAAAATAATCTCACTCTCACAAATGAAAGCGATAAGGATACGGCTAAGGAAGTTGACTTTTCGAACTTTTAACATACCCTCTGCCATGTATCTGCCATAGGTTGATAATCCCATCCAATGCACTGCATATTCAAGGGCAACCTAAATTATCATTCAGGATCAAATGAAGCTATATGCAAAACCCATTTGTTACATTCTATGCCAGATGCTCGAAAATGCCAATGGAAAGAATAAAATACGCGACTACATTGGGCCTTAGTCAAGAGAAATAAAGTGCAATGGACATCACGTCAAGGAAAAAACATCAGCTAGTATCTTCACAAATTAATAGATGCTATCAGCAGCAAGAGTTCCCAAGTCAGTCACAACTCTTAAGCACTGTTATACCTGCTTGCAAAAAGTTCATTATTTGTAGGACTTGAGATAATTGTTCTCATCTTTCTCTTGTGCTGACTAGATATGACACAGGATGTCTGGCAGCGTATCATGCTTGCTGAAGAGCAGCTACCTATCAATGGTATCAGCTCTTTATGCTCTTTCTGCTCTGTATTTAGAAAGCAAACATGATAAATATACTCGTCATTTCGTAACTTTCATCCAAAAGGCTTTCATGCAACATGCTAATAGCAGTGATCAAATATAACTAACAAAAGTCATGATATAACTACAATATTACCAAACTTCCTTTTTGTTCTAGGCTGAATTTCAGAAGCTTCCTTCTCAGGTGTTCTCTGACTTTTATCTTCTTTTAACCTTGCCATACTAGTACCGTGAGCAAACCCTGATCCACCAGCCTGAGGATCAGAACCACTTGAGATTTTAGGACCAGATTCTAACATCTTCAGAGGTTGAGATACTCTTGGTTTCACATCGGGAATGACAAGTGGTGGTTTCGCCTGGGGCACACTGCGAGAAGTATATTCACTTTTCAGGAAAGGACTTGCCACTTTCCGATCTGGTGCTGGAGACTTCCTAAACGGTGTATTGCTGTCCTGGCTAGGTTGTGGTTTAGTTTCAGACAAGCTAAGAGAAGAGCCCTCATTTATCTGAATGGGACTTGGGGATCTTTTTTTGGCTGTCACTGGACTCTTTCCAATCCCACGGGAGCTTGTGGATGTTGCTATGTTCTCTCGTCCCCGAAGACGAGCTAATTTCAGCTGTGTCTCCTCTAGCCTCTTCTCTGCTTGATCGAACTACACAATTCATCCAATGGAGGAGAAATTGGGGATGTCAATTTTGCTCCCAAAAAGTACAAGAACAACTCTTTAAAGAAACAAAAAATGTATTCCATGTAACTATAGAAATGTAAATCATCCTCCAAGTAGCAGCTAACATTCGATACATCATGCTGAATTTGATGCTTCAGTGAACTGCATCAAATTAAATAGGAAATGAACTGCCAATATACAAGCAATTCTGTTGCAATATAATAACTTTGGCTCCTAGATGGATCTCTCTTGTGACAGGCAAAAGATAACTGAAAGCTTTTCACTCATCCAATCTATGCTTAAATATGTGTGTCAATGCATGTAAGGAAACACTAGGAAAAAGGTATCATGCCTCCTTCTCAGCCAGAAGCAAGCATGCAACTGTCGAAAACAGGAGTGAAAGAATAAAGACCCCAGAATGTGACTTTCATGTATAAAGAGTCAACAAAGTTGTTAGATATGCCACCGCAGTTACTGCACACATAAATGACTATAGTATTCAAAACAGCCAGCTCATATTCCAATAGAAGTCCTCAAAATGACACCATTTGCCTCAAAGGTGCAAGGTCACATGTTTACTACTGACATCAACTTAAAGTTGAGGAAACTGCCTTTTCTTTTGGGGTGGGGGGTCGGGTCAAGAAGTTTGTAAAGACAGAAGAAAGAAGAGATTTGGGAATGAATTGCAATTATCCCCTCAAGCATGCTGAGATTTAAATAGTTTTACAAGAAACTCAGAAGAAAAAAAAAAGGAAAAAAGTAATCCTATACCTAATTGCACAATTACAGCCTACAGGGATCTCAAACCTTTCCCATACTTACAAGGTACAGATTATTGCATACTTACAATTTCCTAATATTGACATTTTTAACAAAGTTGAGGAAACTACTATATCAGACAGCCACTAAATGTTGCCTCAATTCTCTCCTAATATCTACTTGAACTTGGGAACAGAAGAAGAGAATGGACAGTTTTAAGGTTTTCTAAATATAGCATCTAGCAATTGCATCTATCTTTATCGGAATACTTGTTATCAATGGGAAGACAAAACATCCAGCTAACAACTACATCAACAGTTCGTATTACCCCGAAAAAGAAAGAAGACAAACAAACACAACAGTTATCTTTTACCCTAATTACAGTCCTTGCTGAGGATTCGCATTCTACCTTATCAGAATTTCCATGTTTCTCACAAGGTTAACTTGTCCACTTGAAAACTATGGTAAGCAAGGATTCCTAAAATCATATTACAAATGCAATGCAAACAGATTTGAGAAATTAGTGGGAATACAATCAAGCCAAATGGTCCAAGTCTTCCAACAGTCCAGCCAATGACATTCCTATCGGCGACCAAGAAAAGAAATGGTAACTCTCTGAACTTCCAATAGACTGGATTTGACACAGAATTTATTTGCAAATAAGCCATAATGTAGATCCAATAGGCTGTTATGGAGGTATTTAGCATCAAGAAAAAGTAAAAGGTACGAGCTTTAAGCTTTCTCTTTGCGCTTCGACAAACAGTAAAAGTTAAAAGAAGGTAAAGATGGGGGATGCCATTAATGCTCCGAAAATTAAGAGAATGACTTCGAGAATAAAAGGTAAGTCATTCCCTAGGTTGCAGCCAGCATTCAACGCACGTCCTTTGGTGAATTAAATGCTAGCCAGCGTAAGTTGAGAGGTAATTACAAGAAAGTATGCAGGTATATAAATCGCTCTAAAAGCAATTCCGAAGTCCAATTACTTTAGCTCCTAGATGTGTCTCTCGCATGCACTAGATAAATAAAAGCCTTTTACACTTTATTCATTAAATTCCATGTTTAAATATGTATGTCAATGTGTATAAGGTAGCAGTATGAAAGTGGTATCACGGATCCTTCTCATCAAGAAGGAAACTTGCAACTGCCAGAAAAGGGGAGAGAAAAACAAAGACCCCAAAATTTACATTCATGTATCTTTGTCAGCAAGACTGCTGGGCATGCCACCACCGTTACAGCCAGCTCATTTTCCAGTTGACGTCCTCAAATGCCATCATTTGCCTTAAAGGTGCACTGGTTCACATAATTTTACTGACATAAACTGTGCTACATTTCATCTGTTCAAGCGTTGTAGCGACTGTTACATCTCGTTACCACTAAACATTACCTCGATTCTTCATCCTCAAAAGTCCTTATAACAGGGAACTAAGATAAAATGTTGGGAAAGTTTCCAGAGTTTGCAAAAATAGTATCTCACAATTGGATCTATTTTACTGAACCACTATAGTTACCAAGGAAAGACCAAACATCCAACTAATGAGTGTATTAGCATGTCATATTAACCCCAAAAGAGAAATAAGAAACAAAAATGCAAAAACAGCAACTAGCTTTTTACCCTAATTACCACCTTATCGAAATTCCCACTTGTTTGGATCAAACTGGGTTTGTTGTTGTTGTTGTTGTACCACCTTATCGAAATTGTCATGTTGCGCACTCCAATAAACTCAAAATTATGGTAAGCATGGATGCTTAATATCAGATCACAAATGCAATGCAATCCGATGAATAATCCAAAATATCGAATTCGAGGAATCAGTAGGAATGAAGCAACTTAAATGGACCAATCGTCTTACAATGCAGCTCATTAACATCCCCAATATTCGCAACCAAAAAAGGCAACTTTGCTTCTGATTCAGGTGTTTTATCAACATACATTTATTTGCAAATCAGAACATTTAATGAAAATTCAACCGGCCACTATGGGAAGTATTTAACTTAAGAAAAAGGTAAAAGGTACAAGTTTTACACCCTCTCTTGACGCTTTGCACCGACCAGCAGGGCCGGATGCAGCAGTGCTGAAGCTGGTGCTACCGACCCCACTGCTCTTGATTCAAACTATATTATACAGTTAATCAATTTCAAACTGCATATGTCTATATGTGTGTATTTCCAAGGGAGTAGCCAAACGTTGAAGGGCTGGAATGACAATCTCAAAACCTAAGTTCCAATGAATTTTCTTCACATCTGTCTAACCTCAATCGGTAGTGTTTCTGCCGGTGGGTAACTAAGACGGATCCAAGATTTCAACTTTATGGGTTCAAGTTTGATATTCTACCACAATTCATTTGATTTACTGGATCCGCAATCAATTATTTGTACGTACTTAGTGAATTTCTTAAAAACATACAGGGTATCCGAGTGGGTAGAGTCACCGGTTGGATTAGCTAGCTCGAATACCATGTTATAGAGAAGTATGTCTGTATGTGTATATAAAATAAGTTCACACTGACTATCACGAAGTAGAAACAATTGCATTTTCATTTAATGAAATCACTGAGTTAAATTTCAGGATCGCCGGATCAATGAACTACTTTTACAACTAATAAAATCATTCAGAATCAATATAAGAGTATAAATAAAAATACCTGAGAAGTGTAATAGGAGAGGCGTTGGCGAAGATGTTCAACTTCTTTAGTGCGGTGTTCAATGAGAGCTACAAGTGCTTCCTCTTGCTCCTTTTTGTTCTCTTCTTCAATTCCATTGGCTTTATCTTCTTCGGTTTCAATCTTCGGCTTTTTCAGAACCGGAGGAGGTGTATTCATTTTTACACAACTTTTTTCCTCTTTGATCAAGTATATTGGCGGCGGTGACGATAATACTGCCGTCTTCTTCTTACAGTCTACCGTCGTCCGACCGACTTCCGGTTCGACAAGTTCAAGGTGGATGTTTGGTGTTTATCCAGGTGCGTATTGTGTATTTTTTCTTTCCATATAATGGGTGTAAATTATGATAAATGTTTTACTGCTAATACGGATACGTTATCAATGACTCAAACAAATAAGAAATGATTATTACTCAAGTTTTTTTGCCCTTTTTGGAGCATTAATTCATCTTGGATGGCTATATACTCATTTTTTGTTTTGCCCTCTTTACTAATTAAACTCCTAAACTCGCAATTAATTATAAAATTTTAATAGACCAAGAAATAAGATATGTGTTTGCTATGTTTATGATATAACTTTATCAGATCTGATCCAATTTTACATGACACTATTATTTCTTAGTTCTTACTAGTCAAAATAGGTATTGTGACAATATATTTTGATACTTTCTAGAGGTAGACTTTAATAGGTTAGCATAATTCAAACTTTATATATTTTTTAACTCTTTATTCTTATTGAAAGGAAAGGAGTAGTATAATTCTATATCGTATTATCTTCTAATAAATTTTTAAATCTTCTTTGCTAACCTATCCCTCCCCTCGCCCACCCTAACCCGACAACACCCATCCATGAAAATATACTCAATCTTAAAAACATAATTTATACGTTATAATTTTCTTAAATACATTTTTTTGTTAAATATATCTGATAATCTTAGGAATATGCAATTAAATTGTACAAAAATAAAAGGATGTCCACGGAAAGGATAGAGGAAGTATTGGAATGTAAAATGTTGTCTTTATATTATGGATCCTTTATAGAATTTAATTTTGTACGAACAAGGAAACTAGTGATTTTCAGCCTTCTTTATGTGATGTTAATACGTGAATCTTGATTAATATAATTTTCTCCGATTCCTTTAAGTGCAATTAGGATTATAATAAAACTAACATTAAGCCTTCTATAACATGAAAGAAAAAGAAATGGTATTAACATTAATAGAAGGATAAAAAAAGTCCCACAATAAGACCAGAACAAAAGTATGATTTCACCTTTGGTGGCCATTTTTCCTTTTTCTTTTTTGACCATCTCATTCCAAAAGAAAAAACCCACCCATAGATGACCTCATTTTCTTTGTATCATATAGTATGTATTTTCGTTTTCTTCGATTGAAAGCCAACCCTGTTAGCTAATATAAATTTTGTTTTCTGAAATAGAAAAAGCAAAGCCAACCCTTATTAGCTAATATAAAAAGAGATTACCAAATAATAACAGTTCATGTAAATCTCTTCCTGATTATGCCAGACCAATCTGCATAGGAAAGGGCAGTAGGTGATGTTATTACACTGTATTTGTAAAATAAATTCTGGAAATATAAATGAATATAAACAGTAATGAATATAAACAGAAATGACATAAACCAATTCGACGAGCCCACTGAATTCACAGTGTTTCCTTAAGGAATTTAATCCCCTCCTAGTACCCAAGGTTATGGATTATTTCCTCCCAGGATAGAACGAATTACACACTGGGTAGTGGTACTTCAAACCCAGTGTTTCAGCGAACACAAAGTTCGGTAGCAAATCACACTTACTTTTTGCTTTGTTTTGATGCTAAAAGTATGCAGAAGAAGGAGAGGAAACTCAGAAAATTGTAGTTAAAATTCTGAGCAGAATAGTGTTGTATTTATAGCCAAAGTTGGGTCTCTTCAGAATGGTTGTTTATGCAAAACGCCCACAACATAAATGCCATTACATAAATGGCCATTTACTCAATAATAAAGAGGGAAAATAAAGAGGGAAAATTGAAGAGGGTAGTTACTTTTCTGTTACCAAAACAGAAAAACGGATTGGATTTAATATTAATATTTTGTTATTAAAACAAATATTTAATAACATTTCTGTTAATATGCCGAAGCCGAAGCCGAAGCCGTAGCCGTAGCCGAAGCCGAAGCCGAGCCGAGCGAGCGACGACGACGACGGCGCGAGGCTTGCCTTCTTCTCAACTCTTTAAGAGCTAGAAGAAGAGCAATTGCTTATATACCCATAAAAA
The DNA here is from genome assembly GCF_001879085.1 of Nicotiana attenuata. Taxonomy (NCBI): domain Eukaryota; kingdom Viridiplantae; phylum Streptophyta; class Magnoliopsida; order Solanales; family Solanaceae; genus Nicotiana; species Nicotiana attenuata. The sequence continues at coordinate 404,263 of NW_017670665.1, read as the reverse complement.
ACCTCTTCCTCTTCCAATATGGGACAATGCCCATTTGCCAAGGGAGGGGGAACTTAAAATTTCACTCAAAAATTTTATTTCCCTCCATTTCCCATTCACCCTCTTTTAAGTATTTAATATATCAATTAAATACCTTAAAAACCCAACAATCCCCCACATGAATGGGGAATGGCTATATCACGGAAGTATGCATGAAAAACTGTGTGATTCACAAGTAAGGATTAATTGCATCTGGATAAGTAGGTTTCCCTTTGAACTTTCCGTAGTGAACTTATGTCGGATATACTCGATCAATCGGTAGATTTGATATCTTTGAACCGTCGAACTTTAGTGTATACCTAGACAACCACAAGTCACACAACCAACCCTTAACCGTCTTTGGTTCTCATTGTTGTGTTCGTTTCAGCCATGAACACCGCCTGGTTTCATAAGTGCGTAGAGAACTGGCCTTGCTGTGTTCTCCTTGAAGCGGCTAACACTTCACACTTACATAGGTGATTCCTAAACGTGTCATCCCATAGATACACTATTTGATATACCCTGTATCAAATTTAGAAATCATTAAAAAGCCTTAATGCTTTATCCTTGGTACTGAACATTGTCTCATCACGAGAAATGGACCAAAAGTTTACGCTGACAAAGTTGAACCGTCATAAATGACTTTGTTTGATCTCCTTGAACCTAGATCTTGGGATCTCCAGTCTTCTAGGTAGAGTTACCGCCACTATGACTTGTTCTCGGCCACAGTCCCATTCCCTTTGATGACTTCTCAACTGCCTCTCTAGTTAGACCTTTTGTAAGTGGATCCGACACATTATCACTTGACTTTACATAGTCAATCGTGATAATTCCTCTAGAGAGTAATTGTCTAACGGTTTTATGTCTTCGTCGTATATGGCGAGACTTACCGTTATACATAACGCTCCCAGCCCTTCCAATTGCCGCTTGACTATCACAATGTATGCATATTGGGGCCAACGGTTTGGGCCAAAATGGAATATCTTCCAAGAAATTCCGGAGCCATTCAGCTTCTTCACCGGCTTTATCCAAGGCTATGAACTCAGCCTCCATTGTAGAGCGGGCAATACAAGTTTGTTTGGATGACTTCCAAGATACCGCTCCTCCACCAATAGTGAATATATATCCACTTGTGGACTTGGAATCAGTTGATTCAGTGATCCAATTTGCATCACAGTATCCCTCAATGACCGCAGGATATTTATTGTAATGCAAAGCAAATTCCTGGGTATGTACTAAATACCCCAAAACTCGTTTCATGGCCATCCAATGAGATTGGCCTGGATTGCTCGTATATCGACTCAATTTACTTATAGCACAAGCTATATCTGGTCGTGTACAATTCATGATGTACATTAAGCAACCCAACACACGAGCATAATCCAATTGTGATATGCTCTGGCCTTTGTTCTTTGCTAATGCAAGATTCACATCAATTGGAGTCTTTGCAATTTTAAAGCCCAAGTACTTGAATTTTTCAAGTACTGTCTTAATGTAATGAGATTGTGACAATGCTAGACCTTGAGAAGTCTTATGGATCTTAATTCCCAGAATTAAATCAGCAACTCCCAAGTCTTTCATANCTTCATGTCACAAATATCTGTGTGAATTAAGTCTAAAGGATTTGAATTCCTTTCAACCGACTTATAAGGATGTTTAACATACTTAGATTCCACACATACTTGACATTTTGATTTGTCACATTCAAACTTGGGCAATACTTCCAAATTAATCATTTTCCGTAAGGTTTTATAATTGACATGACCCAAACGTACATGCCATAATTCATTTGACTCAAGTAAGTAAGACGAAGCTGAAATTTTATTATTATTTTCAACAACCATTACATTCAGCTTGAAAAGGCCCTCAGTGAGGTAACCTTTTCCTACAAACATCTCATTCTTACTTATTACAACCTTATCGGAAACAAAAACACATTTAAACCCATTCTTAACAAGAAGTCCAGTAGAGACTAAATTCTTCCTAATCTCGGGAACATGAAGGACGTTGTTCAAAGTCACCACTTTGCCGGAAGTCATTCTGAGAAATATTTTCCCATATCCTTCAATCTTCGCCTTTGAAGCATTTCCCATAGAAATCGTCTCATCGGGTCCAACGGGAGCATAAGAAGCAAAAGCTTCTCTAACAGCACAAACATGGCGAGTGGCTCCAGAATCAATCCACCACTCTTTAGGATTGCCCACCAAGTTGCATTCGGAAAGCATGGCACATAAATCATCAACATCATCATGCTTTTCAACCATGTTTGCTTGACCCCTTTTCTTGTCTTTCTTCGGAGCACGACACTCCGTAGATTTGTGTCCAGTTTTCCCACAGTTGTAGCAGTTTCCACTGAACCGCTTCTTGCTTGGGTTGTATTTTGGTCCAGAAGCCTTCTTTCTCTTTTTGTTCTCTTCAACAATATTTGCTCCCATTATTGTTGAATTTCCACGGCCTCTCTTTTCCGCAGCTTTGTTGTCCTCTTCGATTCTCAACCGAACAATGAGATCTTCAAGGGACATCTCCTTGCGTTTGTGTTTCAAGTAGTTTTTGAAGTCCTTCCACAAAGGAGGCAACTTCTCAATCATCGCTGCTACTTGAAATGCTTCATTGATAACAAGACCTTCAATGAAATTTCTATTAGTAAAAATACTAAGATTACTACTTTCAACATCAATATTAAATTGAGTTATACCTTCAGCAAGGAGATCGTGAATAATCACTTGCAATTCCTGGACTTGGGTAATAACAGACTTGCTATCTACCATTTTGTAGTCCAAAAACTTTGCAGCAACAAACTTTTTCAACCCGGCATCTTCGGTTTTGTATTTCTTTTCAAGCGCAGTCCACAGTTCATTTGACGTTTCCACGCCACTGTAGACGTTATATAAACCATCCTCCAGCCCGCTTAGAATATAATTCTTGCACAAAAAATCTGAATGCTTCCATGCCTCAATTACGAGAAAGCGTTCAGTTTCTGGAGTTTCATCGGACAGCACAGGAACATCTTCCTTGATGAACTTCTGGAGACTTAGAGTAGTCAGATAGAAGAACATCTTTTGCTGCCAGCGCTTGAAATCAATCCCGGAAAATTTTCCGGGTTTCTCCGCCGGTGCCAATGCTGCCGGTGTCGTTCGGCTTGTTGACGCATTGGTAGTCACCATTGGAACCGCTTGGTTCTCATTCTCATTAGTCATTTCTGTAAAAGAATGACACAAACGTTAAAATCACGTAGATTTTAATAGAGTACAAAACCACAAAGGTTTTACTCTTCCAGAAACAGTAAGTACAAATACAGAAAATAAATTATTAAATTCCTTAAGCTTGTTATTACACTGTATTTGTAAAATAAATTCTGGAAATATAAATGAATATAAACAGTAAATGAATATAAACAGAAATGACATAAACCAATTCGAGCCCACTGAATTCACAGTGTTTCCTTAAGGAATTTAATCCCCTCCTAGTACCCAAGGTTATGGATTATTTCCTCCCAGGATAGAACGAATTACACACTGGTGTAGTGGTACTTCAAACCCAAGTGTTTCAGCGAACACAAAGTTCGGTAGCAAATCACACTTACTTTTTGCTTTGTTTTGATGCTAAAAGTATGCAGAAGAAGGAGAGGAAACTCAGAAAATTGTAGTTAAAATTCTGAGCAGAATAGTGTTGTATTTATAGCCAAAGTTGGGTCTCTTCAGAATGGTTGTTTATACAAAACGCCCACAACATAAATGCCATTACATAAATGGCCATTTACTCAATAATAAAGAGGGAAAATAAAGAGGGAAAATTGAAGAGGGTAGTTACTTTTCTGTTACCAAAACAGAAAAACGGATTGGATTTAATATTAATATTTAATATTAATATTTTGTTATTAAAACAAATATTTAATAACATTTCTGTTAATATTTTACTATTAACAAATAAATTTGGTCCAAAAAGTTAATCAATCAATCGATCATTTGACCAAATCCGAATCCGAGTGACGACGACGACGGCGCGAGGCTTGCCTTCTTCTCAACTCTTTAAGAGCTAGAAGAAGAGCAATTGCTTATATACCCATAAAAAACCTCTTCCTCTTCCAATATGGGACAATGCCCATTTGCCAAGGGAGGGGGAACTTAAAATTTCACTCAAAAATTTCATTTCCCTCCATTTTCCATTCACCCTCTTTTAAGTATTTAATATATTAATTAAATACCTTAAAAACCCAACAGGTGATGACCATTTCTGCTTCATACCTTAACAAGGATGTCAAAATCCTTTCCATTGGTTCTTGCGTGGCCTTTGATATAGACAATAAGAGATACTTTTTCCAAAACATAATCAACTGATGAATGATTTTACCAACGATTATCCCTCATTGGCTACTGTTGATGGAACTTATCTGGCTCTGGGATGGATTGCTCAGATAGGCTGGTTACTATCTGATCACCGCTAATCTTTTTATCAACTGATTACTTTCACAGAAAATACACTATTCATGCAAAAGTGCTTTAAATCATGTACAGAGAATGCTAATCAGCAGCTAAATTATGTGCCTAGCATGGCACGGATATTTTTCATACTATTCCAAGCTCCAAGGTGTGAGCTCCTCCCAGACTAATGTGAGGTGGAAGTTCAAATCCAAAACTTTTTTTATAGTACAAATGTGAAAGGTTTTACAACATCAAAAGTACTATCAGACCACATTCTTTTAGTTGCTTTGCTATTCTCCAGATTTATCGCACCATGTTGCACTTGAGGCGCTATTTTGAGGTAGCTTTTCAATGATGTTGTCAACCTGTTTTTACCTTAAAAAGTTGTGAGTGCTGCGCAGATGCTGCTCTCACCAAGCTATTAGGCTATTGGACTACATAGTGAAACTGGCCACGCCTCTAATCTAATAGTCTGGAGTACGAAGTACATCTCGAGCAACTTTATCTTCCCTTCTGGAACTCTTCTTCCTCTTCCTCTCCATATTGGGTTCCTTTGCTTTCAGGTCATTGCCGAAGGACCTCAATGAGGCAGCCAGGTGATCATTCCTATGTGCTAGGAAGTACGTATTAAGAAAAATTAGTAGTTCATGGGTTTGTAAAAGGGAGCAATGTTAAATCAATTTTGAAAATGAACTGCTCGGACAAGAAACGTATTATGGCAAATTGAATATTGTCTTGAATGAACCTAAAATGAGTTGTGCAAACGGCAAAGCTATCAATTTTGCAATAATTGACAGTAGTAGCAAATGATTATCAATCTTTCTTATGAGAAGGTGGGAAAGAAACTTAGGGACACACACAATATATATTTGCAAACTGATCAGAGGAAACACCACAGTTCTATATACATGAAGCAAATTGCTAAGTAAAACTTGTAAACCTAGTCACTGGAAAATGACTGTAAATTTAATAAAAGCAGATAAAGCTAGATTGTTAGTTTAGACAAGGCCAAGTAGATAAAGCTAAGTTGTGTTCATAAGGACTGATGTTCACGATCTGCTGTACCTATTACATTTACAGATGAACTCACCAGAAAGAATAACATCTTCCATGTTGACGGACTTACGACCAGCATGCTGTGCAAATAATTCAAGGTCTTTTGCTAGCTGTTCTGCTCTCAAGAAAAAGTACTCTGTAAGTTAAGTGCTTCAGCAATCAAGATATACAATCATAGACATGCCTGAATATGAAATTCAATCAAACAGCAAAGGGACAACTAAGGCTTCATTTGTTTCCACTTAATAGAGGTCTGAATCTGGATAATTAACATCTCAACCCATTAACTGATTTGTTTTTTTCTAATGACCACTTGTTTGCTCTTGCTAGATCTGGTTCATTCAGATCTTGTAAAAAGTCTTAAAATCATATAGAAGATGTTTATTTAAATATTCATGTAAATGTGACTATTTACCACTACTCTATTCACTACCACCAGCCTCCAACGCACAACACCCCCACTAGTAAACTACCTTCACTGCCATCCACCTCTGCTCCTTGATGCAGTCACCTCAAGAGCCCCAAGCTATTGTTCTTTTCTGTTCAAACACTTATTTTCTTATTGCTTTGATGAGATGGAATTGTAGTCTAACTTCAATGTGCTTCAGTTGGTGAGAAATGAATTCTTCCATTCCAACAGAAGGTATTGCAACGCACTTGCAGAATTTGCATGAAATTAAAGTTCTCAAACTAGAAGCTACACTGGGTGACATTTTTGACGATTGCATGGAGATTGTAGGGTATGGGATTTTGTACAAAACAGACCAGTAAAAAACGAGATCAATAAGATTGATACAAACACATATACACACATAGAACAGCCTAGAAGTTGCCTACTACATATAGTGGCACTTTTTTTTATGCCTTCCGTGTCTGTATTTTTAGTGACTAACTGTACACATTGTAAATGAAACAGCTTTCATGTAAAGTGGCAAATGAAATCTTCGTGATGGAAATTGCAGATAGTGTCAACATGCAGGGTCAGCATATCACCCCATTAGATTGGAGGCGCCATCCACAATCAAAAGAAAGTGAATGTTGAATATCCTATGAACAACCACTGACATCTCTTTATCTCAAGGCATTTTTCTTTTTCCTGATAAGTTCTCCTTATCTCATGTCACATCAAATTCGCTTAAAGTCCATATGTATTTTCCTTAGCCCTCCAACCTCTTGTGGAATAGGAATAAACCAAGATGGGATGGAACCTCATTGCTATTAAAACAAAGGGCTATTATTAAGATTAATAAACTAATCCTAACCAACTAACAAACTTGAACTTATCTTATAAAAAAACATTCGCCGTTTTGTCATATTCCACACTAAGTCTTATCAAGGTGAAGTCCTTGCAATTCTGATATATGAAACGCATTGTACTATAATCAACTGTTAAGCATCCTTATTCCATATTTAGCAAGAGACGTACAGAAGCTTGCAATTTCCAGAATGGAAACTCAACCACAACTTGCTAACAGTGTCTAATTGGAAGAAAAAAAATTGAGCAAATTATGACCATCATCAAGAATCTAATGGAAATAAAAATTTCTCTAGAATACCAACACCAGAAGCAAAAGAAAAGGACAAAAGATAACACAGGATACAGGTCGTGAAGCGGGTGCCCACAATGGGAATCTAGCATATAAGCAGGGGAGATCTACACAGTATAGCCGCGTTCCAAAATAATAGCCAGCAAATTTATATTTTTTTTAAATTAAAGTATGCATATTTTATACATAATCAGAGTATAGTTTTTGTATATTTGGCTAGCGACTGTTATTATTTTTGACCGGACAGCCAAATGTGTTAAAAGCCAGGTGCACTTGTATTCACTGCCTTGCTTAGACAATATATATGTATATGGAAAATTTAAATAAAATGTGTAAAAAAATGTTTGCACATTAAGTGTTGCACCAGTGCCTTCAAATTTTGAATTCTCCTAATTAAATGCATGTATATATGTAGAAAAGATGAAAAGTACCAGCAAACTTGAAGGCTAAATCAGAAATACAGGCCATAATCGGTTGAGAAACCTCCATACCACATTGTTTCGCTGCACTTAAACAGTTATACACCAAAACAAACAAATTAAAGACAGAATTGAAAATTGAAAATTGAAAAATTCGAAATTACTGTATGTGTTTTGAAAACTAAAAAAAAAACTACCCTCGGCTTCAGCAATGGAAATAGTGCATAATCGGAATCGATCACGGAGTAAGTCGGTGGCTGCTTCTTCCTCTTCTCTGTCTGGTTCGCTTGCCATTTCTCCTCCGTCGATATCCTCCATTGTAGTAGGAGAATTGTTAGAGTATAGTTGCACTCGCAAACAAGGTGCCGATTGAGAAGGATGCGCGGGAAATAAGCGGGCGGGTCGAAACGGGTTGATTTTATATACTGGAAAAACTTATGGGCTTCCATTATGTACCCTTTATTGGGCTTGAGTTGGGCGGGAAGTGCACAGATAGCCACTTTGAGGACTCCTATTTAAAGCATAGCCGAAGTTCGTAATTTTTTGTAAATTTAATCAGTTAAATCTCGCGAGTCTGAAGTTACAAAACTTCAGATATACAGGTGGTAACTGGTATGGTTATTGTACAACTCACTAGTACCCTCTTTTACGTTTATTTAGCATTTGGTTGAATTGGACTAAATATTTATTGGAAGATCCACTTGTAGTTTCTCTTGTTTAGAATTGGATTAGGCAGAAAAATTAGACAACATTTGTTTGAAGTTTACCAACACTAGTTACAAGTTGGATATTTTGAAAAAATTGAATACAGCTCAAAATAGCATGGCGAAAACTAGCTACCTCATTAAATTTTTCTACACTTAGTTATTTGAGTGAATTTGATGTTATATAATTCATGTCCTATAGAAATAATTTGAATATTTGATTAGTGAGTAGAAAATATTTCATGCAAAAGTATTTATTAAGGTTATTAACAAATTTAGCAAATAGACAAGTGTTTTAATTGTTATAAAATAAAGACCGTAAAGTAAATAAACCGAAGACAAGTGTCACACTCCTTTTTCCCGAGGGGATAAGGAGTTTTTCCAATTAAAGTGACATTAATCGAAATGGGATTATTTATTTAATTAGAGTAGCCACTTGGAATAATTTATGGTGTGCCAAGTCACCGGTTTATTCTAAAATCCCAAATCGAGGAAAATTGACTCTGTTTAAAGTCCACGAAAACCAGAAGACTGGTAAATTCTGTTATCCTGGGAGAAGGTGTTAGGCACTTCAGAGTTTCATGGTTTTAGCACGGTCGCTCAACTATTAATGATTGGCGTAATTATTTAATTCATTACATGTTTTAAACCTATTGTGCGTTTTTAACTTTATTACAACTTTTATTAATTAACCGCTTTTAGTGTTTATGGAATTTGTTTGAACAAGTCGCGATGTCGCGCACTCATTTGTTCTTGTACACATTGCGAATCGCGTCACATGAACCGTACCCGCGATCTACAACATGTTTGCTTTTATTATTATTAGAAGTTATAGTCGGGTCACATGAAATGCGCACCCGAATTGGGGATTATGTATCACGACTATGCCACGAGAACCGTACCATAGTCGTGATGATTTAATTACGCGCCTAAAGCAAACTACGATGTTCATGAGTTATTTTTCTTAAACTACTTATAGATTTATTGCGAGGCCATGATTTATGGAGAATCATTGTGGATAGAACATATAAAGATTGAAATAAGTCTAAGGTCATTTGATATGAATCTTACTGGGTATGAACGTCAGCAAATTCACCTACCGTTTGAGGCTCAAAATTTTGGAAAGCTGCTATTTGATAAATCGTGACTTAATTGGTCTTAGTGTATTCTGGGAAATCCTTATGAGTACACATGCCTTGTATTTTTCAAAAAAAAAAATGACTATATCGTTCAATGAATTGAGCAAGGATCATAACTTAATAAAATAAAGTGAACAATGAGCTTCTATCAATTGAAACATTTGTAATTTATACGAATAGCCACCTAAACAGACTACACTGTCGATTATAGAGTACATCATCAAAAAGGCATAAATCACCTAACAATTAAATTCAAACTCATGTTATCCAAGTTCAGAGAATGCATTAGAAGGAAGTGAACTAGATTTGACAATAACAAAGCTGTTTTAATTACATTTTTTTACATGCTGAATTAAGCTAGAAGAAGGATTCAAACTAGTAAAGTCTTTTCAAACTCCATTCTGTAATTAACAACAATAGTCCACAATTTGATCTCCAAAGTTCTAATCTACAACTGAAGACGGTCAGGCATGGAAGGCATGGAATCACGGAATCCTCCCTTTCCTTAAATTGTTAACTGAATTTTCTAGCAGCAAACATGATTACATGGTTATCAGATCTACAAGTATACCATACTCAATGTTCAAACATGGATCATCATCTAAAGAACAAATCAAATTCTAATAGATGCTATGTCAACTCTAAAGTGATTTAAACATCATGAACTTCCTTAAACTTAAGACATAGACAAATCAGTCATCAATATGAAAAAAAAAGGAAAAGAGCTTGTAAGCAAAACTCAGACAACAGGAACATATGATTTCACAGGAACAACAATTCAAATTTACATTTATACATTTTCTAGAGACACCATAGATGAGATTTCAACATACCTAAAGCAGGAATCAAAGAGCTGGGACCAAATAAAGGTCAGAAAACCAGAAAGAAAGCTCAACAAAACCAAGCAGCAGAAACAGCTTCAAATGCCAGTTAAAATCAGCTTAGAACCTAGAGAAGTCAGCTTCACTTTGGAATTACCTTGCTTACAAAATCAATCCCAAATCCTGTTGTTTTTCTTCTTCTTTTCAAACCTTTTTTTTAGTGTTTTCGGAAACTTAAAAGGAAGCTAGAATTCAGAAAATTTGCTCTACTGAAGATTGAAAGAAGTCTGAGAGTGCCGAGTGAAAAAAGTGAGTGCAATATGAGAGTGTATGTGTGCTTTTATGCAGAAAAATGAGAGTTATTTTAGGAATCTGTCAGCCTTCTCTAAAATTTACGGAAAAGGCATCTTTACAACAGATTTTGGAAAGCTGTCCATCCAAAATTTCTCCTATTCATTCCCAGCCCCTTTTACCCCTCTATATTAACCTAAAATTGACCTAAATTCCCCTATTTTTACTGCACCCTAGACCTTCTAGAAACTTCCTAGCAGTTATATGAAGATTCCCTCAATTTCAAATCTCCTAATTACCCTTTAGGGCTCTACTATTTACCTTTCAAACCGTACCAAATATCTGGACCTTAAGACTCAATAGGCCTGCCTGTCAAACAAGGCAGGCCCCCAATCCATTTTCAAGACAGGCCACAATCAATATGATTCTGCTAATTAAAACAATCGAATTCAAACAAAGTTATAGAAATTCAAACATAACCTAAATTAACAAAGAAACGATTAAGATTAAAACCAATTATCTTGGAACATCAAAAAATCTACCAATCAGTCTCCTAAGAACAAGATTAAACCAAAACAGAGATGAGCAAATCAGAATAATAAACAGTAACTCAACCACAACTAAGGTCATAAAAATTTGAGAAGTTGATAAATTCTAAGGCATGTAACAACAACTAATCTAGCTAAGCAAATATAACCAATCTCGCATGAAACCAATTTGAACCAATAGGCACGGATAAACTCTCACACCACTGAATTAACAATAAGACCTCACAAACCACAGAAGGAGTTAATAGGTCTAAACATGAAGGAAGAAGAGGATCACCTTTGAAGTCATCTTGACCAGGAAATCGCCGGTCAATATTCGATATCGCAACATGAGCACTGACTCGCACCTATTGGCAGAACTAATGCTACATGTAGCGATATTGATTACTATATCGGGGCGGAGAAACAAGGCAGCGGAGGATTCAAGGCTTTTGACCAAAGATTAGATTTCTTCTTTAGGTCTAAGATCTGAAATTCGTGACGATTGGTTGATTTTCTATTGAAATTGATAGGAGATTTGGAGTTAGAGAGTGTAGGGTGTGAGTTTGGGGCTATTTTGGACGGTGGCCCCCGCCGTGGGCGATTTTCAGCGACGCCAGCGGTGTCAAAACAAAGAAAGAGAGAAGAGAGGTCTGAGAGGTTACTGGGGGGTGGGGGGTTCAGTCTCAGACAGTTATATTAGGGTTGGGTGAATTAGTTACGGACCGTTGGATTGGGAGATATGAACGGCTGAGATCAAACTTGACCAAAACGAGGTTGTTTTGGTCATTTGTGGGGTGGACTGGATTTTAAACGGGTTTGGGGCTAGACTGGGGTGAGATAGTGAGGGAAATTTGGTCATTGAAGTTATTTTTGGCCCAGATTCCAATTAAGACCCAAAATGAACCTTAGCTCATTTTCTTTGTTTTCTTTCTTCTTTTTCTTTTAATTTTAAATCCTAACATAATTAATTAAAAACCTAGATTAGGTCCTAAATCAAAATCTAATTTGTGAAATAAACCTAATTAACTATTTCTAACATTTGAACAATTAATTTAGCTTAAAATAACGAAAGGAAATTTCTAGTTTAAAATTAAAAGCTACAAATGTAAAATGATCAATATTTTTATGATTTTTGTTTAACAATGTAATTAATTCAAGTAATTAAATCTAAATGCAATTAAGACCGAAAATGCTATGTAATGAAGAATTAAATATTTTTGGTATTTTTCATGACTTTAAAATATTAAAAGTGCACAAAAAATGCAACTACATGCAAACAATTACCAAAAATTCCTAAAGATTCTATAAAAATTTAAAAACAATTAAGAAAAAAAACCTATTTATTAATTTTTGTGGGAGTATTTTCGGTGAGGCAACAATTACGTGCTCACAGATGCCCCTCTTTGCTCGAAAACACGAAGGGTTTTGGGGCAAAGATAAAGTGAGCAATTACAAGCGATTTTTGCCCGTTTGGATACTCCATGGGAAGCATTTTGAAAAAATTTGACTGAACCTTGCTCCGGAGGTTGCCTACATATCCTTGGCTATAAAGGAATCAGGTCAGTGTAGTTCTAAAAGTTTTGGTAGCTGGGACTACCGATGAGTTGTGATTTCACTGTTGTTGCTGCTGTTACTACTTGTTGATCTCCTTATTACACCAAAATCAAAAATGAAAAGAGGCTAAACCAACCTATCAGCTATGAGTTACAAGATTCCTATCTATATGTCTTCTGAAGCTTGATCTTGAGTCTTGGTTGGTTCCCCACGCAGACTCTGATCTAATCTTGATGCTTGTTAACTGCAGGTGCTAATTCATTCTTCTTCAGCTTTTCGGATCAAGGCGGGACATGCAAAGCTTGTGACTTCAGTCATGTCTTGAGCGGTCCATATCTTTTCTCCTCTTCTGCACTTTGGATTCACTTCTTTTCTTTTCTTTTCTTTATTTTGGATTGAGAGGTCTTCTTTTGGTCATCTCGAACCCCGTGCCTCGAGGTAAAAACCTGCTCAGACACCAACACAAACGAACGAACGAAGTTTTTCTGCCCCAGTTTTCACTAGCAAAATTTCGTGAGTTATTTATAACAAAACACTATACTACTTCATTATTGAAAGCAATAAAAGTCGGGATTGGTTTATCTTGAGAAAACAAAGATCAGGGAGTGGAAACCTTATGTCTAAAATGAAATCAACAAGGGAGTGGAGACCCTATGTTGGAAAAGCATCTAGGGAGTGGAGACCCTATGTTGGAAAAGTGACTAAGGAGTGGAGACTCTATGTCTAAAAATCATCAACTAGGGAGTGGAGACCCTATGTTGGAAAAGCGACTAGAGAGTGGAGACCCTATGTCTAAAATATCATCAACTAGGGAGTGAAGACCCTATGTTGTAAAAGCAACTAGGGAATGGAGACCATGTATCTAAAAAAATCTTCAACTAGGGAGTGGAGACCCTATGTCTAGAAATCATCAACTAGGGAGTGGAGACCCTATGTTGGAAAAACGACTAGGGAGTGGATACCCTATATTGGAAAAGCGACTAGGGAGTAGAGATCCAATGTCTAAAAATCATCAACTAGGGAGTGGAGACCCTATGTTGGAAAAATGACTAGGGAGTGGAGACCCTATGTCTAAAAATCATCAACTAGGGAGTGGAGACCCTATTTTGGAAAAGCGACTAGGGAGTGGAGACCCTATATATAGAAATCATCAACTAGGGAGTGGGGACCCTATGTGAAAAAAGCGACTAGGGAGTGGAAACCCTATGTCTAAAAATCATCAACTAGGGAGTGGAGACCCTATGTTGAAAAAGCGACTAGGGAGTGGAGACCCTATGTTTAGAAATAATCAACTAGGGAGTGGAGACCCTATGTTAGAAAAGCGACTAGGGAGTGGAGACCTTATGTCTAAAAATCATCAACTAGGGAGTGAAGACCTTATGTTGGAAAAGAGACTAGGGAGTGGAGACCCTATGTCTAGAAATCATCAACTAGGGAGTGGAGATCCTATGTTGGAAAGCGACTAAGGAGTGGAGACCCTATGTCTAAAAATCATCAACTAGGGAGTGGAGACCCTATGTCTAAAAATCATCAACTAGGGAGTGGAGACCCTATGTCGGAAAGCGACTAGGGAGTGGAGACCCTATGTCTAAAAATAAAATTAACTAGGGAGTGGAGACCCTATGTTGAAAAATATAGCTAGGGATTTGGAGACCCTATACTACCATCATCATCATTTTTTTTAATTTTTTATTTATTTCAGAGAATGAGTAAATGCGGGAAAGAATTTTGGAGGAGACTTCCCTTTTTAGAGTTGTTGCTACAAAGCTATTTCTAGCCCTTGCGCAATTTCTTTTGGTTGCACCTGCTTCTTGCATGGTTGCTTTTGGATTGCACATGTTTCATGTTTTTTTAAAACAAAGAACAATTTTTTTAGTTCGAAACGGTGGTTGGTTTTGTGGCCTTGAATATTTCAGTCACTTGATCTCGGTCCTTTCAGCTGCGACTGGTTGTTTCCTGAATACCAATTGCATTTCTAGCCTCGGAGGACCTTGGGCTTTTCCAGACTTTGCCATGACGGTTAGTCACGTGGGACTTAACCTTTTCAACTTGAATTTGCCTTTGTGGGCACTTGAATTTGGTTTTATTCTTTCAAGAATTTTGATTTCGAAACATCGGCCATCATGGCCAATCGGAGTCGACTTGATGCACCTGCCAAGGTTGGGTGCCTTCCTGAATATTGGCTCGTATTAGACAAAAACCCTGTAAATCAATCTTGCCATCCTTTCTTCGTCTTAGTTTCTGAACAGAATTAGACCGAAAGGGATTCAAAGAAAAGCAAACAATGAAATGGACAAATGAACTTAGACGAGAGGTATCCCTTTCGGGGAAAGGAAAGGAGGACTTATCTGGAGTGCACGCGGACTTTAATGAACATGACATGCCTTTTGGACCGGATGCGTGATCTGTGTAAACCAACCAACTCTCAGAAATTCATCATAACTTATACCTTAAAATTGAGAAACCTTGTGTCGCGCCCCCTTTTTCCTCCGCAGAAATCGGGTTTATGACATTTGGAGGGATAACTCGTTCCTTTTGGGAACTGGATTTAGCAATTGAAGAGTCACCACCTAATGATTAGGGTGCATTAGGACACCAAAAGAGTTTGATTTGAATAACCAGAGATAGGGTAAGGGCTTGAAATTATTCTAAGGGGAAGGTGTAGGCACCCCTCAGAATCCACTAGTGTGGTTCCCGGCCAGACAATTATTGTGAATTGAGATGCAATTAACATATAGGCAAATAAGGCTCAAATAAGAGGGGATTTCAACACATAATGGTTTGAAGGAAAGATTGAAAAGGGCAATTAGAAAAAGTTGATTTCTAAAGAGTTACAATGCTAAAAGAGTAAAGAATAAAAGAAAGGGGGAGTCCTAGGTTTATTAAAAATATGGATCACCCCACACAATGTCCCGTAATCACTCCTCAATGAGGGGCTACACGTGGTATTATCGCGTGGTCATCATATCCATATCTACCCTTCCCACCCCGTTAGGGTATTTAAAGCGCGGATTGGTCTCGGTTACTTATTGCATGCTATTACCCGTCCCGTTCCTACCAGTCCCGGAGGCACTTAGGACTACTAATCCTAAAGGGAGGGATATTAGGCTCATCTAGGGTTTCAAAGGTAATAAATTCTAGGCGACATACAAAACACATTTTGCATATTTGGGGAGATATATAAACATATAAGGCTCAGTTATACCTCCTCGAACAGAAAAGCATATAATTAGCATGCCTTTCACATACTGTTTAGGTCTAATTAAAATTGAATACGAGGGAGTCTAAAAGATTGGGGCAGATTTGTTTACTACATAACTCAGATAAGAAGCCCGAATCAGGACTGTCTGTTGGTCGTAATAATTAACAGAAGCAGATTCAATTTTTAATTATTACTCTAAGGCTTGCCTAAGTGTTAAGACAGGGTCCTATAGGCATGACATCTACTGAATTCAAAAGGCGATGAGACAGTAAGAACTCAGAATGAATTATTTGAAACCCTATAGGCATGCTTGCTAAACTTTGGTTAAGTGAAGGACTCAGATTGTCAAAAGAGAGGCAGAATTAACAGATTGATTACAGGTTCTGCAGGTGAAAGTACATATTATTACTGATTTTTAGATCTAACATTGAGCGAAACGAATCAGATTCATTTAGAAGCTCCTATAGGCATGCTTTCTATACATTGCTGATTTTAGACACTTATAGACGTAGCATTTGGGCGCAGAAGCTTGTTTTTAAACCTATAGGCATGGTGTCTAAAAAATGCAGAACTTGTTTTAAAACATATGAACATGATATCTAAATGCAGAACTTGTTCTAAAACTTATGGATAGTATCTGAAGGTGGAACTTTGTTTAAAACCTTATTGGCATGCTGAATATTAAAACATCCTATAGACATGGTTTCTACATGTATTGAGTATGCAGAATTAGAATAGACCTATAGGCATGATTTCTATATGTATTTGAATATGCAGAATTGCAATAGACCTATAGGCATGATTTCTATATGTATTTGAATATGCAGAATTGCAATAAACATGATTTCTACCTTTTTTGCATGCATAGTTACCCCAACCCTGTTTCACTAGCCAACCCCGAGTATTCTTTACAAATTATTACAAACCAGAGTAACAAATACATCAGAAAAATACAAAGAAAATAATTACAACCCTAAAAGGCCCGATTCTTGACTTTCTGCCCGAATATAAGATAGACTAACTCAAAGACCATCGATCCAAAGCCTTTCTCCAATTTGAGTGTGTCAGAGTTCCCTAAGAGCCTCAATGGGACTCCGGGCAGTGCTCACACCCAAAGTGTATCACCAGAATAGGGACAAGTGCAGTGTGGAAGGGCCAGCCCTCGAGTGTCCAAGTTCAGAGGGAGCTCAATGGGTCCCAAGGCAAGGCTCACAGGAGGGGGGCAGAACTTAAAGTCTAAGAGAGAGTGCAAGTGCAGAAACAGAGTTTTAAAGAACTAAGAAAGTAAAGAAGAGGGGGAGAGGTGCTGGGAAACAGCCATAAACAAGTCATACAAAGGGTTCAAGGATTAGGAAAATTGCCAAAGAGCCTATGCGCTTAGGCATTAGCTAATTTTGGGCATACATAGCAATAGAGAGTGTTGTTATGCTTACAGAATCAACAAGAATACACAACATATGATGGTGACATAGAGGTTATGATTTCAGGGGAATCAAGTTTGAGCCATAGACAATAATACTCAATACTGTCATGTCTCAAACAAGCCATTAGCATCAAGCACATTGGGGTAGGGGGTTTGGGATTCATAATAGGAGGAAATTATAGCATGCTAGAGTAAACACTGAATTAAACACAAACAGTAGGCAGACATGCAAGTAAAGGTATTAAGTAAACACATTGTTTGTGATTGCTGAAAATCTAAATCAGGACATACTAGTCCAAAGAGCAAAACACAGTAAAAGCAAGTAGCAAGGCTTGAAGGCAGGCCACAGTAGAAGTAGTAAAGCAGGAGAGAAAAGTTTTTTCTTTTTTGAGTGTAAGTGATTTTTAAGAACTCAGAGTGTTCGTGTGTCTTTGTGTTAATGAAAGAGCAGGGTATTTATAGTTTAAAAATAGGTAGCAAATAAGGCAAGAATCATAGTTTAGTAGCAATTATGGAACTATGTACCAATTAAAATCAATCAGTACAAGGGCTTCCTTTAATTAAGGAGTTCAAACTTAAACGGTAATGGGCAGAAAACTTTTAAGGAAAGAAATCAAGTAAGCACCTTGTGCAAAGTAGGCAATTAGGGGTAAATACATAGGGGTTTAACTAAGAGAAGAATTAATGAAGAATCTTTGAAATACACGATTAACCAAATAAGGTAAGAAACAGAATAAACCAACCAGTACATAGTAAATCAAGGAGTCAGGGATTTGGAATTATAAATAAACCAAGTCAGAAATAAGAGAATCGAAAGGCTAAGGGAAAGTTCTCAAATCAACCCAAGAATCAGGGAAATCAGTAAAACGAGGAAAGAAACAATCAGACTTACACAA
This sequence comes from Nicotiana attenuata, assembly GCF_001879085.1. Lineage (NCBI taxonomy): Eukaryota > Viridiplantae > Streptophyta > Magnoliopsida > Solanales > Solanaceae > Nicotiana > Nicotiana attenuata. Next base: position 386,242 of record NW_017670665.1, on the reverse strand, counting down.
GGAGGTCTGAAATCAGTCCCAAATTGAAGGTCATTTTAGAGGGAAATTCAGCATATAAAAAAGTATATAAGTATTAAGCAGGCAAGGCTGAATTTAGGACAAAGAGGAACATCATATAGTAGCAAACACAGGTAGTCACATAGGTCGATTTCAGTTACTCAGTAACAGAGAAGAGAAAGTATCAAATAGCATGTCAAAGGGTCAAGTAAATGAGAGTTTAGCAGGAAGTTAGAATCATATAGAGAAACAAAAGATTCAGAAATTCAATCGAGCAGTAGATGAAACAACTTTCAGAAACTCGAATAGGTTCAAAGAAATTAGGGCTCTAAAACCAAACAAGTTCAGAGATGAAGAACAAGCGAATCACATAGCAAATAGTCTCAAAACTCGAATGAATCCCCAAATTTAGGGCCTTCCCCGTCAATCGAGTGTAGAGATGAAAGCAAGTAAATCAGGCAAATAAATTCAGAAGTCTCAAAGAGGACTAAAACTTTTTAACAAGCATACTCTAGTAGAAGAACAACATGAAAAACACAGTAGAACATGTTAAAAATCGGAAAAGCTTCGAAATAAAGTAATAAAAACCCCTAAGTCAGAAAGGACAAAGGTTCTGAAAGTAGAGTTTTGAAAGAAACCATGAGAAAACATTTAGGAGCTTAGAGCAAACACAGATCTATAACGGATCTAAAAGAATCAGAAAAACCTCGAAGGTTAGGGTTTCAGAAGAAACCAGATGATGAGAAAGGCTTGGAAAGTCATTGATCTGAGCAGGAGGAGCCAAGAGTCAGGCTTGAATAGCCATGGCTGGCCGGAGCAAGGTCGAAGATGAGCATAACACCGAAATAGACCAAGGTCTGGACCAAGCTTATTCAAATTCTGGTCTTGAACTCCTAATAATCGAGCATGTAGGAGTTATAGGAGGCAGGTACAGGCCTTTAATGGCTTTGGAAGCCATTGATTCAGGCGATTTTGGGGTGAAAGTGGAGGGAGCCGGCTAGGGTTTCTGAGAGAGAATTGGGAGAAGGGGGGATTCAAAGGCGGCTACCGGTGAGAAATGGTTAGGGTTTGGGGGGTAATGGGAAATTAAAAGGAAAGATTAAAGGGTGGCCGTTGATCATTTGATCAACGGCCTGGATTGAATGGGGATCCGGGCGGGTTATTTTAAAAGGGTCGTGGGTCGGGTAGACTAGGACTTGGGTTAGGGTAATTGGGTTTTAGAATTGGGTTTAATTGGGGGGTTGATTTGGGGCTACAATTGAAATAAACGGGGCTAGTATTTAAATAGCCACTTTTCCCTTGTTTAATTTTATAAAATAGTAAAATAATTTCTGGAAACAAATTAAAGGCATTAAAAATATTTAATAATACATACTTATCAAATGAAAAATACTGGAGTCAATTTTATAATTATAAACACAATTAAACCTTAAAAGAGGCTAATATTGCAATTATATGCAATTTAGCTTTAAAAATACTAAATAAATTTATAAAAATATGCAAAAATTATGTTAGCTATATTTTAGCATAGATATGAGAATTCAATAAATGAATCACCAAAATGATAATTTTGGGGGATAATTATTGTTTTTTTTTAATTTATAAAATAGGGCAATAAATTGATTTAAAAATCTCTGAAAATTAAGGAAAAATAATAAAACCTTGGGACATTCTTATATATGCATATACAGGCTATTTTGAAGGTATTTTGCATATTTAAATATACAAGGAAAAATTGGGTATCAACACTTTGCCAGGACTCTGTCGATGCCGATGGCTGTGAGGATCCCCTTTTCGTTCAGTGGCGCCTTTTGCGAGTTTTCACTAGCTGACCTATCTTATTTCTCTTCTCACCGTCACCTTATAGTGCTCTTTGCGAGTTTTCACTAACCAGACTCTCTTATTTTCAATTTCTCTGCTTATCATTGCCTTACGGTGCCTGTGAGGGTTTTCACCGATAAGACTCTCTCATTTTATTTCTCTCATTTGGTTGTATCAGATCCAAGTAATTGTATCCTCTCATTCTAAGAAATCTCGCTGATTGATCAGAAGGGCTTGAAAAGGATTTGGATTGAATTACAACTTTCGAACTCTTCAGGCGAAACCATCGCCGAACCATTATAACGTCTGGCCCAGTTTAAACTTTGGGGGAATTTGAATTTTTATTTTGGGGTGATTGAACCCTACAGAGAGGAATCATGCGTATCTTTTCGGAATCAAGTCGAACGTAGTTCAAGGGACTTTGTTTTTTATTTCTTTTGTTTTTCTTTCTTTTCGTCATTTTTTTAATCTTTTTTTTAAACAAACTTTCAGGTTCCAAAGAGGGTAATCAAAGAAAAAGGGAACCGGCTCAAAGGGTTTGCAACTGTTGGTAGTGTTTGGGTAGCGAGAATGAAAGTCGTCGTCATCCCAATTGGAGAGTATTAAAGTTGCGAAAAGGGCCAAACATAATACCTCTTGAGGCCAAAGTAGCTAATGCATCATCTAGCTCGTTGTGGACCAAAGTAGCTAATGCATCATCTAGCTCGTTGTGGAATCGAGGGTTATACCTGAGCTCGACGGACTTGAACAATTTTCTAAGATCTTCCACATGTTGCATGTATGGAATAAGCTTGATATCTCGGGTTTCCCATTCACCTTGGTCTTGCCATATGATCAAATCAAAATCCTCCATGATTAATAATTCTTCCATATCCAGATCAACTACCATGTTCATGCCCATGATGCAAGCTTCATACTCGGCAGTGTTGTTCGTATAGAAGAATCAAAGCTGGGTTGTGGCCGGATAGTGCTGACGAGTAGGAGAAATCAAAATAGCCCCAATCCCGACACCTTTTGCATTTACAACTCCATCAAAGAACATTTTCCAAGCATTGGTATCTTTTGGAATTACTTCAACTGAATTTACTTCCTCGTCAGGGAAATAAGTACTTAGGGGTTGGTATTTATCATCAACCGGGTTCTCAGCTAGATGATCCTCCAAGGCTTGGGCTTTCATTGTCGTGCAGGTGACATAGACAATGTCAAACTCAGTGAGCAGGATTTGCCATTTTGCTAACCTTACCGCGGGCATTGGTTTTTGGAATATGTACTTCAAAGGGTCCATTCTGGTTATGAGATATATGGTGTTGGCCAAAAGATAATGTCTGAGCTTCTGGGCGACCCAAGTTAGGGCACAACAAGTTCTTTCCAGCAAAGTGTATATGGCTTCATAACTAGTGAACGTCTTACTCAGGTAGTCTATGGCTTGCTCTCTCTTCCCGATCACATCATGTCTTAGGTACAAGAATAAAGGTCTCCCAGGCTCGGGTAGGACCAACACTGGCGGATTCGATAGATATTCTTTGATTTTATCGAAAGCTTCTTGACACTCATCCGTCCATCTGATTGTCGCATCTTTCTTCAACAGCTTAAATATGGGCTCACACATGGTAATTAGCTGAGCAATGAACCTGCTGATGTAATTCAATCTTCCTAACAGACTCATGACCTCCTTCTTGGTTCTCGGAGGTGGCAAATCCCGAATAGACTTTATCTTTGTTGGATCTAACTCGATGATCCTCCGGCTGACTATAAACCCCAGAAGTTTCCCAGAGGGAACTCCAAATGCACATTTAGCTGGTTCAATTTCAAGTTATACCTGTACAGACGCTCAAAGAACTTTCTCAAATCCCGCACATGGTCTTCCTGCGTTCTAGATTTAATGATCACATCATCCACATACACCTCAATTTCCTGGTGCATCATGTCGTGGAAGATGGCAGTCATAGCTCTCATGTAGGTCGCCCCAGCATTTTTTAGACCAAATGGCATGACCCTGTAACAGTAAGTGCCCCAAGGTGTGGCGAAAGCCGTCTTTTCTGCATCTTCTTTATCCATCGGAACCTGGTGATATCCAGCATAACAATCCACCAAAGACTGTATCTCATGTTTGTCACAATTGTCAACAAGAATGTGGATGTTTGGCAATGGAAACTTGTCCTTGGGGCTTTCCTTGTTCAAATCCTGATAATCAACACATACTCGGGTTTTCCCGTCTTTCTTTGGCACTGGGACCACATTAGCCAACCATGTGGTGTATTGGACCACTCGGATCACACCAGCTTTCAATTGTTTGGTGACTTCTTCTTTGATCTTATCACTGATGTCCATTTTAAACTTTCTTTGCTTTTGTTGGACGGGTGGGTAACCGGGGTAAGTTGGCAATTTATGTACTACCAAATCAACACTCAGTCCTGGCATATCATCATAGGACCATGCAAACACGTCTTTGGATTCAAACAAAAGTCGGATCAATGCATTTCTAGTTCTTTCATCGGCATGAATGCTTATCATGGTTTCCCGGACCTCTTCTGGGCTGCCCAAATTAACTGGCTCGGTTTCATTTAAGTTTGGCTTAGGCTTATTCTCAAATTGTTTCAATTCTCGATTTATTTCCCTAAAAGCCTCATCTTCATCATATTCCGGTTCTTGATTCATTATTTCACAATTAGACATCGTTTTAGGATCTGGGATGAAGTCCACAAGCATGTCATGTTATTTAAGTCCGCACTATTAGAACTGAAAAGATAAGATAAGAAAATTAAAAAAATCAGAATAAAGAAAAATGAGACATCCATTGACGATGAAATATTGATTTCATTGAATTGAATTGAAGATAAGAGGGTCTACATCGAAATCAAAAGACAATAAAATAAAAACATTCGAGTTACACCCTGAAATAACTCGTAATGTAGAAAAGATGGCATGACTGGACTACTAGGATTCCCTCGTGACAGGGAATGGGGTACCTTTCCAATTCAGAAGCTTGGCATTTAGTCCCATGTATATCAGTGCTCGTGCCTTCCTGATCACCAACTTCGCACTACTAATAAGTAGCAAGAGAGGGTCGCAATAGCTTTTACCCGATTTTGGGTCGGGATCGAATCCACATAGAGCTAGAATTGGAATTGAGCATCTATCTAGTTTAGGATTGCATATATGTTCTTAATTACACTTCTATTCATTTTTGGGATTTTCTTTATAATTCTACTTTTAACAAACTACAAATTGTAAATTAAGCTAAGAGTTAAATATTGTAAGTTGTATCTAATGGTTAAAAAGGGCACTAGGGTAGTGACTACCGCCTAGGTGGTCAATTGACGGGTACTTGAATCTAAGGCACATTTGACATATTTGGGGAGTATGTTATAACCGTTGCACGAATTTACCCACTTTACACCTCTCGGTGGTTCAAGTGATTTTGCCCGAATTGGCTTTCTCAAGACCAATTGGGTATGCAATTTTGCACAAGCAACTTAGGGTTCAATTTGGGTATTACTCTCTCGAGGTTTAACCCTTTAATTGGGGCTATCAGTCTCTTGAATACGCCCCAATTCGTTGTTGGACCAATTTCGGAGACACAGGCTCTCTTTCTCAAGAAGAGCTTAAGTCAACTCAACACAAACTAGTGTTTGCAACCACTAATTCAGAAATTAACCATGAAATTGGCCCAAATAACAAACACCCATAGTCAAATTATCCCTAAAATACAAGACCCATCAATTACCCACACTAGGGTTGAGCCACAACCCTAGCTATGGGGTCTAGCTACTCATATTCAAAGAAGAAAAACAAGAAATAGAAGAAGATGAACACATATTAATTAATTGCTAAGCTAAATACAAAGATTCAATGATGGAAAGTAAGTAAAAATGCCCAAAATGGCTAAGAGAAGTCGCCTCACGAGTGTAGCTTACATATTACAATATCTGATGCCCTAAAAATGGAAAAAGAATTTATTTATACTAAGCTGAAAAATTTGGACAAAAATGCCCCTGGGGGTTAGTGCGGACCTCACAAAATGGACCGCGGTCCGCACTGGGGCTTTGGCTTTGAAAAACGACTCTCTGAACTTGGGCTCCGCAGACCGCACAGAATGGACCGCGGAGGCTTCTAGGGCGGTCCGCACAAAGTTGACCGGGGACCGCGATGCCTCAAAACTCTGAAAAGTGATCTCTCTGAATCTTCACGTCGCGGACCGCAGAGAATGGACTGCCGCCATGATGCCTTCAGTGCGGACCGCACAAAATGTTGTGCGGCCGCACTGCCTTGAAGCCTGGAAATCAGCTCTCTGAATCTCCCAGTGCGGACCGCATAAAGTGGTGTGCGGCCGCACTGGGCCTGTTCTGCATGAGATTGCCTTGTTTTTGGTACTTGTGCAAGTTTCACTCCTTTTGATCCGATCTTTGATATTTTGTCACTTTGTTGATCAAACCTGCAATCAAGCACAACTTGTGAGCCTTTTAGGACTATTTTGTATGAATATTTGATCAAAGCATAAGCAAGAAGGAGTATAAAATGCGTCAAAATCCCTAGTTATCAACTCCCCCAAACTTAAGCTTTTGCTTGTCCTCAAGCAAACAAAATAAGACCCACCCCTTAAGGGAAAATCCAAGAAATTTTTAGCTGTCCTAAAGCAACCTCAACTAGCATCAATTGGGACTAACAATTGACCTCAATACAAATGAACCATTAACAACATTTACTCTTTGAAAAACCATGGATCAAGTGCGACACAAGAGCATCAAGAGTTGACTCAACACATCAAATAACTCTTTCAATTACTTTGGTCATTGTGGAACCCAAACTCATACATCCTCAACTCTACCTAAGCAAACCTCACCTTTAGAATAGTGGCACGCAAAACGAGGTTAATGGAAATTCACCCATCTCTCTCAAGAAAAAGTCACAAGTCCGGCTCTAGGTACCATATGCTTGCCTCATATGTGAGTATCCACTAATGTAAGCTTCATTCAACTCAAGATCATATAGGGCTTTTGTGGAGACATTGTGAAGGCTTTTGGTTCAGGGTAGGGAATGTTTTGGTCTAACTGGGTTCCGTCTTCACTTAAGCACTTCTTTTGATTCATTTGGCATTCCTTCACTTGACTCTTTGAGTCATTTTCACTTCTTTCTAAGGGGTTAGAGAGACACATTGTCACTCTTTTTTTAGGCATTTCACACATTTTCTCCTTTTTCAAGTTTCGACACCTTTCATTCTTTGCTTTTCTTGAATCCTTTTTTATTCTTTTTCACATTGAACATTCTTTTTGTCTTTTTGCTTTTCTTTCTTCTTCGTTGCCTTTCCTTTTCTTCATTTTTGTGCCTTTTTACCACTTTGTTGCAATCCTCGTCTCTCCCCCCAAACTTATACCTTTGTCATGTGCTAAAGGAAAGATCGGGTGCCAAGAGAGGGTATCTTTTAGAACGGGTATAGGCTTGTATCATGGTTCATGAAAGAAAAAGGTCTAAGGCTCAAAGGGGTTAACTAGGGATCATATCACTGGTAGGTTATGGAATTGTTCAAAATATCATTTGGATCAAGGAGAGCCTAGAATCATGTCTCAAGTCAAAATTCACCTAGGATTTCGCCTCAACAAACATTCAGGGCAAGTTCTAGACCAATGGCTCGGGACTTGGACTTGCAATTAAATTACTCACCACACAAGCTAAGGGATTGCTAAAGACATAGAGTCGGGGGCCCACAACGACCTTAGATAAGATTTAAGCTCACAATGGCCCCGAAAAACCACTTGATGATTATTGGCCAACACAAGAGTCTCAAGGTCACGATTTTCACCATCCTAAACACAACAAATTATTTTGACCATAAGATCAAAGGCAAATGTGCTAGGCCCAAGTGAAGCTTTGCTTGAGGCACCCTTAACTACTAAAAACTAAAAATAAAAAGAAAAACGGACTCAAACCCTTAAGAAGGTTATCACGCCATCTATCATTGGAAAGAGCCACCCGGTTCACACAACACTCCACCTTTGGAAAGAACCGTGGCATTAAGAAAACCAAAGGCTTATTGCAAATTTCAAAACAAGAAGCTACAAATCACAATAAGAAGCTAAAAACGAATTTTTCTTTTGCGGAAAATAGAATGAATATATACAAGAGGGGATTTGAATATACAATGGATGGGATGAATATATACAATGAGATGTAACTTTATATACAGACCAAAGTAAAATCAAAATGCGATAAATGTAACGAAATATCAGAATTATATACAGACCAAAGATAAAAAGATAAAGAAAGCATAAAAATGTCAAATATATACAATCATCCAAAATGTAGGGCCTACCCCCTCAAATGAAAGCTGGCATTGTCCCCAATGCCAACTAGTCTAAATAAAGCATCAAAAATAGGAGGGAAAGGATATAGAAGACTCCCTAAGGCCTGCCTGTCTGCATAGGGTCATGTGGGTTCCCTGGGTCCTCTGTGTGCTCGGGAACCTCAGACTGGTTCCCGGTGGCCTGCTGCTCTGCTGCTGGGACCTGAGCCTGGACAGGCTCTGGAACTGGTACATCTGGTGGCTGACTGGAGGAAGTCTCCGGTGGGTCCGCCAACTGGATGATGGCATCATCGGCTCTAGGAATCATACTCCTCCTCTTCGGAGGCCTCTGTGACTGCTCCGGCTGTGGGTGGGCTGCAGGTACTGGGTCCTCAAGCAATAAGTCTAAAGGCAGCTGATCTGCCTTCAGTCTGTCAACATCTGCACGCAGCTCCTTCACGGACTCCTTGGAGGCCCGTGTCTTCCTTAGCTTCTTGTGCTCCCTAGCAAGCTCCTTGAGAGCCTTGCTATGTGAATCCACTGCCTTTGAGAGCGCAGCCTGAGTGTCGAGGATCTTCTTCTGGTTCTCAAGTATCTCTTTGAGTGCATCCTCGATCGACCGGGATACCTGTGGGGCTGGGGGAGCCGACTGAGCCTCTACAGTGGTAGTCAAGATAGACAACTTGGATGAGGCTGTGGATATCCAGTTGTTGATACTAGTAAGAACCTGGCTCAGCCGGTGGGCAGTAATGGGATGGGCCCGTGAAGATGGAATCTCCGGGCCTGCTAGGGTGGATGGATCAACAGGAATGGTTGTGGATGTGGATGGACCGGGAGGGATATCTGTGGAGGTGGAGGTAGGTTCAGCAGGAGCTACTACCACAACTGGCTCTTCAGACTGGTCAGTTGAAGCAGTAGCTGTACCTTTGAAACTCTTGCTCTTGGGGTTATCATCCCCTTGCATGCTGTACCAGGAGAAGGGGGCCTTTCCTTTTACTCTGACGTCGTAGGGCTTCTTGTCCACCTTCAAATCCCGAAAGTACATAGTGAGGGCGCTGGGAAAAGGATAGTTCTGGTCATGCTCCGCACCCACTATAGAAATGATTATGGACATCACATTCCCTACGTTGATGGGGTACCCTGCCATGATAGAAGCCACGAGCACAGCTCGGGAAAGAGGAAGGGTGTTGTCATGTGTTGTGGGGTCCAACCGGCTACACACAAAAGTCTCCCATCCCCGTGCTTCAAAATTCAAAGTCCGTCTCAATATGTTGACTCCAGCAGTCAACCAGTCAGGGGTGGTACCTGGGATTGCCAGGTACTGTGCTAGCCAGGGACGTACCTCATCGCCCATCTCCAACTTCACCATGTACAAAGTTTCATCCTCCTCATTGAAGCCAAGGTATTCGTTGAGGTATTTCCCTTCAAACAACACTGTCTTATTACGAACCTTGGTCACTTTGGAGAGCTTTTTGATGTGGGCTACATCGCAGTAAAACTCCTTGACCATGTGTTCGTTGGCATCTACACACTCCTCCATAAAATGTTCCCAACCCACTCTAGTCCTAAACTGTCTTTGCACATTGGGGTTGTGGGATAAAAGATCTCTATCAATGAAGCTCCTCTCCGGTATCAATTTTCTCACCGGCCACCACTCCCTAAATTTGTGGTACGCTACCTCACTCACGAACCTATCTCGCCAAACCTCTGGCTTCCTCGTTCTATCTACACCCCCGACCCTTGGTTCACCTCCTTCAGCTACCTCCTCATCTTTCTCAACTTCCTCCTCCGCACCTACTGCACCCTCTCCAGATAATGAAGCTGTAGGAGAGGTGGAGTATCCCCCACTACCTGGTGCTGAGCCCTCTGACGACTCAGAAATGACATTAGTTGGTGCTTGGGCAGTGGGTGATGGTGGAGGAGTGTCTCGCAGCCTGAATCTCTCCAGCCAGTCTTCAACATATTCTGGCACGGAGTCTGAAGAAATGTCCCTTGACGGTTGATACTCACTTCCCAAGGAATGGGAGGCAGCTCTATCAACAGCTTTTATTAGTTTTCTGGTCCTTTTAATGTTTTCCCGAGCTTGGGGAGTGAGTTTTATCATCTTGTTCTTCCCTCCCCGGGAGGATTCTCCTCTGCCCGGTTGTTTACCCCTTTGTCTCACCATTGTCTACAATCACAGTTCAAACAGCTTGTTAGTATCAGTGTAATCAGTTAAGAACAACGTAGCAGAAGTAGAACAAGAATTGTTGCAGACATGTTGCAGAAGTACCCAGTGCGGACCGCACAAAATCAACTGCGGCCGCACTAGGGTCTTCGCGGACCGCACAAAACCTACCACGGTCCACACAGGAGTGGTGTTCAGAAACACAGCCTCTGAATCTTGGCAGTGCGGTCCGCAATAAAAATGGACCGCGGCCGCACTGCCCAAAGTTCACCTTCTCAGATTACATCAGTGCGGTCCGCACAAAAAGGTAGTGTGGACCGCACAAGGGCACCGCAGACCGCACAGAATTGACCGCGGTCCGCACTGAGTGCCCAGTTTCGGCACCAAACTAGGGTTCGTGAAATTTTGCTTTTAAGTCCAATTTTGCACCTAGTAGGTGTTGCTAAGTGATTACCCAGTCCATTAAGCTAACTAATTCCATATGACTTAAAATTTAAACGAACCTAACTTAGCAATTAAGAAAGTAAGAGAGGAGGAAGAAATAGAAGCTAAGAAAAACGAAAATTAAATGAAATTGACAAAATTAAACAAGTAAAAGGGAGATTATGGTACCAGATTGTGAGATGAATTGAAGCAAATAAGTTCCAACAATTAATTACGAGCAAGCAAAGGGTGATGAACAGTGTTTTCTTAGGTCTGAGAGGCAAAAGTGCGAAAAGAGTAAAAGGAGGCCCCCAAGGTCTATTTTGAGAGAAAACCCTGGGGCCCATTCTCACCTACCAGTGCGGACCGCACAAAATGGACCGCGGTCCGCACTGGGCTGTTATGTACAAGTTTGAGAAGGCATCGCTCTACGGATCGCACAAAATGACTGCGGCCGCAGAAGACCACCGCGGACCGCACAAAATGGACTGCAGCCGCGGTGGCAAACTTCAGAGAGATCACTTCTTCACCCTCTGCCAGTGCGGTCCGCACAAAATGGTAGTGCGGCCGCACTGGAAACTTCAGAGACCTGTGCATTTTTTCAATTATGTCCTGCACTGCATCAACTCAATCCTGTAACATCTCACAACCAGTTAGCCCAAAAATCAATCCTACACTACAATGAAAATCAAATAAAAACAAGAATGAAAAACACATGGGTTGCCTCCCAAGAAGCGCCTGATTTAACGTCGCGGCACGACGCATGTTACCATCCAATCATTTGAAATGAACAACAGCCACCACATGGCTATCATCAAACTTCCCCAAATAATGCTTGACTCTATGCCCATTCACTCTAAAAACTTCCCCACTTTTGTTCTTCAAATCAAGAGCACCAAACGGGGTCACACACACTACTTCAAATGGTCCGCTCCACTTTGACTTCAGCTTTCCCGGGAACAACCTTAGACGAGAATTGAATAAGAGCACCAAATCTCCCACCTTGAACTCCTTGCCCCGAGTGTATTTGTCATGAAGGTATTTCATTTTATCCTTATACAAGGACGAACTAGAGTAGGCATGGAACCTAAATTCATCAAGCTCATTGAGTTGCTCCACCCGAAGATTAGCAGCTATGTCCCAATCAAGATTCAACTTCTTCAAGGCCCACATGGCCTTATGCTCCAACTCCACTGGTAAATGACATGCTTTCCCAAACACCAACCGGTACGGCGACATACCAATTGGGGTCTTGTAGGCGGTCCGGTAAGACCATAGAGCATCATCTAACTTTTTAGACCAATCGGTCTTATTGGCATTGACGGTTTTGGACAAAATGCTCTTGATCTCCCTGTTAGACACTTCAACCTAGCCACTTGCTTGAGGATGATAAGGCGTAGACACTTTGTGGTTGACACCATACTTGGAAAGCAAGGCATCAAAAGCTCTATTACAAAAATGCGATCCTCCATCACTAATAATTGCCCGAGGTGTACCAAACCTTGTGAAAATGCTCTTCTTCAGAAATGCCACCACACTCCTAGCTTCATTGTTGGGCAAGGCCACAGCCTCGACCCATTTTGAGACATAATCAACCGCTACAAGAATGTAGGTGTTTCCACACGAGCTTACAAAAGGGCCCATAAAATCGATACCCCATACATCAAAGATATCAACTTCAAGAATGGTGTTTAGAGGCATCTCATCTTTCTTGGAAATCCCGCCCGCTCGTTGACATTGATCACATCTTTTTACTAGATCACTTGCATCTTTGAACAAGGTTGGCCAATAAAAACCACAACTCAGAACTTTCGAAGCCGTCCTCGCCCCTCCATGATGGCCACCATAGGGGGAGGAATGACAAGCCTCTAGAATGCTAAATTGCTCTTCCTCAGGTACACACCTTCGAATCACTCTGTCGGTGCAAATCTTCAACAAGTATGGCTCGTCCCAATAGACTCCAAGCTATCCCGTTTGAGCTTCTTCCTTTGGTTAGAAGAGAGCTCACACGGGATGATGCCAGTCACAAGGAAATTAGCAATGTCCGCAAACCATGGCATATCACACATCGACACAGAAAGTAGTTGCTCATCGGGAAATGTATCATTGATCTCTAGGCCATCACACGGCCTACCTTCCTCCTCCAAGCGGGACAAATGATCCGCCACTTGGTCTTCACTACCTTTCCGGTCCACTATCTCCAAATCAAACTCTTGAAGTAATAAGACCCATCACATCAGTCTAGCTTTGGAGTCTTTCTTTGTCATCAAATATCTAAGAGCTGCATGATCGGTGTGCACTATGACTTTGGCTCCCATAAGATATGGCCGAAATTTTTCCATGGCGAACACAATAGCCAACAATTCCTTCTCAGTCGCCGTGTAGTTCCTTTGAGCCTCATTCATAGTCTTGCTCGCATAGTACACCGGATGAAACATCTTATTCACTCTTCGACCCAAAACTACCCCAATCGCAACATCACTCGCATCGCACATGAGCTCAAAAGGCAAGCTCCAATTGGGTGAGGTAATGATCGGGGTGGTGGTCAACTTATGCTTGAGAAGTTCAAAGGCTTCCATACATCTCTCATCAAACACAAACTTTGTATCCTTTTCTAGCAACTTGCAAAGAGGATTCACTACCTCCGAACAGTCCTTGATAAACCGCTGGTAGAACCCCGCATGCCCAAGAAAATTCCTCACCCCTTTGACAGAAGTGGGGGGGAGGAAGCCTTGAAATCACCTCTATCTTGGCTTTGTCAACTTCAATCCCATGCTTTGAAATTTTATGGCCCAACACTATGCCCTCCTCAACCATGAAGTGGCATTTTTCCCAATTTAGCACAAGATTGGTGTCTTCACGCCGGGCCAACACTCTATCCAAATTTCCCAAACATTCTTCAAATGAATCACACTAAAATCATCCATAAAGACCTCCAAAATATCTTCCACCATATCGGCAAAAATAGTCATCATGCATCGTTGGAAAGTCGTCGGGGCATTGTACAACCCGAACGGCATCCGAGAGAAAGCAAAGGTGCCATATGGACAAGTAAAGGTGGTTTTCTCCTGATCCTACGGAGCTATCAAAATTTGATTGTCCCCTGAATAACCGTCCAAGAAACAATAGAAGGCATGCCCAGCAAGGCGATCTAGCATCGGTCCAGAAAAGGCAATAGGAAGTGATCCTTGCGGGTCACTTTGTTCAGCTTGCGGTAGTCCATGCACACCCGCCATCCGGTCATTGTCCGGGTTGGAATAAGTTCATTGTTAGCATTGGTCACCACGGTCATACCACCCTTCTTCTGCACACATTGCACCGGAGAAGTCCATGAGCTGTCAAAGATTGGATACACCATGCCTGCATCTAGCCACTTGATCACCTCTTTTTTCACCACTTCTTGCATTGCCTCATTGAGCCTCCTTTGATGTTCCAAAGAGGGTTTTGCATCATCCTCCAGAATAATCTTGTGCATACAGAACGCGGGGCTTATTCCCCGAATGTCAGCTAGAGTCCATCCAATTGCCTTTTTCCATTTTTTGAGCACCGCCAATGTGGCATCTACCTGCATGTCAGTAAGACAAGAGGAAAGAATAACTGGTAAAGTTGAATTAGAACCCAAGAATTCATACCTGAGGTTTGGAGGTAATGGCTTTAACTCCAACACTGGGGGTTCCTCGATTGAAGGCTTTGTTGGAGGCGTCTTTCTATTTTCAAGATCCAAAGAAAGTTTCCTAGGCTCATAGGAATAAAAGCCCATTCCATGTAAAGCATTCACGCACTCCACTCGGCCCGCATCATCATTGACATCCAAATTCAACAATACGGTCTCCAAAGGGTCCTCAACATTGATCATTGCACTGGTGTCATCAATTATCACAGCCGTGACTAAATCCACAAATGAGCACACTTCGGTACAATTGGGATGCTTCATTGACTTGCACACATGAAATACTACCTTTTCATCACCCACCCTGAAAGTGAGTTCCCCTGCTTCCACATCCACTAGAGCCTTCCCTGTAGCAAGGAAAGGTCTCCCTAATATGATCGGGACCTCATAATCTACCTCACAATCCAAGATTACAAAATCAGCTGGCAAGATAAATTGTCCACCGGACGAGCACATCATCAACAATACCCAATGGTACGCTTCATAGATCGGTCTGTCCATTTGCAAACGCATGGAAG